>NC_064815.1:15327270-15363645 GCF_023721935.1 Panthera uncia
GGTAAAATAAATAAAATAGTAAAATTAAATTAAAATAAATAAAACAAAATAAAATAAAATAAAATAAGATAAGATAAAATAAAATAAAATAAAATAAAATAAAATAAAATACAAAAGAACCAGAGCCTACACTCCCATAGGCCATGTAAACAGCAGGACGGTGGTGGGCATTGCTGTGCACTGTTACCAAATCTGCCCAGTGCCCCATCAGGGCTCCGTCTCCTAAGACCGAGCAGTAATGTAGTTATTTCTTCCCGAATTCTGCTGGGAATCTGAACAGGAGGTGATGAACGAGAAGGAACAATCAGGAAAAAAGCACAGAGGTGATTACAGAAACAAAGCTTCTGAGACCGCCCCGGAGGAACAAGGCAGGGGGATGGGGTTATTGGCGCAAGACTAGCGAACACGAACATCAGTTAGGAATGTGTTCGGCTCCAAGCAAAGGAAAACCTAACACACAGTGGCTTGAACAAGGTAGGGCTTGAGTTGCCTTAAAAGGCAAGACGCCCAGTGAGCACACGAGAGCTGGTGCTCGATGACACCGAGGACCCAGCCCTTCTGTCTTGGCTGCTCTGCCGTCCTTGGCAGTGGGCTCCTATCATGTACCCGCAGGCTGGCTGTTGTACCTCTTAGCAGCACATCTGCAGCACAGTCAGGAAGAAGGACGCAGAGTCAAGGATGCATGGTCAAGTCTGTTTCTTTTCTTCAAGAAAGCAAATGCTTCTTCAGAAGCCCTGCTCAGTTGAATTCCACTTAGGTACTATCGACCAGCACCATTTATACGGCCATCCCTAAGTGGAGACTGACCAGGCAGGTAAAGAATTGGGCTTATCAACCTTTTTCATTGGGGAAGGCATGTGAGAAGGGGTTGGAAATGGGTAGAGGAATGAGTCAATCTATAATGTGTGCACACCAATTATCTCTAAGTTTGGGGGGGGCTGAGTCTCTCCATACCCATTATGTCCCCCTCAATATTGAACTTACAGCCAAGTCAAAATCCCTGGACATGGGGTTTGGTAAGTTCCTACTGTGCCCCAGTAATCGTGCTAAGCGTTGAGGATGCAGTGATGGAAGTCCTTGCCGCCACGGTCCGATGGTTCCAGTGCAGGAATCAGCAACCTAGAACCTGTGTCAATAACTGTTTCCATAAATAAAGTTTTATTGGGACACAGCCAAACCCAATCATTTACATATTGTCTATGGCTCTTCTTCTGCTCCGACGGCAGCGTAAATCATTACAGTGACATGGTGTGATCCATAAAAAACAGAAATAATTACTTATCTGGCCCTTTCCAGAAAAAGAGTCCTGGCACCTAGTCTAGTGGAAGATACGGTCAATGGATGATGAAACGCATTAATTCATTCCTGAGTGTGAAGTTCTATAAAGGAGATATAATGCGAGGTAATGGAGGGCAGAAGCAGGAGCAGCTGCCTCAGGAGGGGCAGGAGAGTGTCTCTTAGAAAGTGATATTATGATTGGTGATATAAGGAGATGGACAGGGAAGGGTGCTCTGTGGAAAGGAAACAGCAAGAGGGTGCGGAGAAAAGGGAACCCTTGTGCATTGTTGGCGGGAATATAAATTGGCGCAGCTATTATGGAAAACAGTATGGGGGGGGGTCTTCAAAAAATTAAACCTAGAGGGGCACCTGGATGGCTCAGTCTGTTAGCATCCAAGCGTCCGACTTCGGCTCAGGTCATGATCTTGGGGTTCATGAGTTTGAGCCCCGCCTCAGGCTCTGTGCTGACAGCTCGGAGCCTGGAGCCTGCTTCGGATTTTGTGTCTCCCTCTCTCTCTCTCTGCTCCTCCTCTGCTCACGCTTTGTCTCTGTCTCTCAAAAATAAATAAATGTTAAAAAAAAAAAATTAAACACAGAACTACTGTAGGATCCAGCAACCCCGCTACTGGGTATGTACCCAGAGTAAATGAAATCAGTACCTTGAAGAGATATTTGCATCCCAATGTTCACCACAGCATTATTCATAATAGCTAAGATATGGAAATAGCCTAAGTGTCCATCAAAGGATGAATGCATAAAAAACCTGTGAGAGGGAGAGAAAGAGCAAGAAATAGAGAGAGAGAGAGAGTGAGGTCTACATAGAAAGAGATAATACACATACAATGGAATATTATTCTGCCGTAAAGAAAGAAGAAAATCCTGCATTTCCAGTAACATGCATGGATGAACCTGTAGAACATTATACTAAGTAAAATAAGCCAGACACAGAAAGTCAAATACTGAATGATCTCATATGTGGAATCTAAAAAGGTGGAGCTCACATAAACAGAGATTGCAGGGGCTGGGAGGTGGGGGGAGGAATGGGGTGATGGGAGTCAACGTGTATCAGCTTTTGGGGGGCAAAATCCTGCTTCAGATTCTGTGTCTCCTTCTCCCTCTGCCCTTCCCATACTCACACTCTGCACCCCCCGCCCCCGTCAAATATAAATAAACATTTAAAAAAATTTTAAGTGTACAAACTTTCATTTATAAAATTAATAAGTTCTAGGGGTCTCATACAGCACGGTGACTGTAGTTAATAACAATGTATCCTATCCTTAAGTTGGCCGAGACGGTAGACTTTTTTTTTTTTACTTTTTCTTTTTTCTTTTGGATCTTTTTTTTTTTTTTTTTTTTTTAAATTTAAATTCAAGTTGGTTAACATACAATGTAGTCTTGGCTTCAGTAATAGAACCCGGTGATTCATCTCTTACATAAGACACCCAGTGCTCATCCCAAAAAGTGCCCTCCTTCCTGCCCGTCGCCCATTTAACCCATCCCCCCACCCGCCTCCCCTCCAGCAGCCCTCAGTTTATTCTCTGCACTTAAGAGTCTCTTATGGTTTGCCTTCCTCTCTGTTTTTGTCTTATTTTTCCATCCCTTCTCCTGTGTTCATCTGTTGAGTTTCATAAATTCCACATACGAGTGAGTCTTTCTCTGACTTATTTCGCTTAGCATGACACCAGTCCCATCCGTGTTGTTGCAAATGGCAAGATTTCATTCTTTTTCATCACCGAGTAGTATTCCATTGTGTATGTATATACCACATCTTCTTTATCCATTCATCACGCAGGAGATCTCAAGGGTTCTCCCCACAAACACACAACCAAAAAGGTAATCATGTAGGGTAATGGAGATGTCAATCAGCTTGATTGTGGGAATCATTCACAACGCATACGTACGTCCAATCATCACAGTGCAAACCTTAAATATATACATTTTCACCTGTCAGCTCTCCGTAAAGCCGGGGGAAAAATGAAAAATAAATAAAGCGTATCCAATTTAAAAATGTTTCCTCAGACAGGAAAGAGTCCTGCGTGGAGGAGGGAAGAAGAAAGCACGAGACGGGGTCTACCATGAAAGCAGACTTCTGGCCGCTCAGGGTTTTGGGGGGCGTGGGAGGCGGGCTGGTTTTCTTTTTATTGCAGCGGGAAATCCTTATAGTTGAGAACTGCAGTGACGGCTACGGTTTCACTACACACGATGGATTGTCTGGGGCAAAAATGCAAATAATGCGATCAAGGGATTATGTTAAGTTCAGGTATGGCAGAGATCGGCTATTCATTCGCCAAAACGATTGCCTCTTTTGGTGAGGATTGTGGGGAGGGGTAGAGAACACAAGGACACAATATTCCCAGGCCTTCTGACAGTTAGGGGTGGCTAGGTGGCTGAGTTTTGACCAATGAACGTGAGCCTAAGTAAGGCAGCCCCCGCCGAGCCGGACACATAAACCCTCCCGCGCATCTTCCTCCAGGCAGATGTGAATTTCGGAGGCCCCGCTCCAAAGAAAGGGTGAGGCCGCAGCTTGTTCAAGAAGGGAACCCCGAACCACCAACTGGAGGAGAGTTGCCCACCCCTCGGAAGCACCCATTTTGGACTTTACACGGGGAAGAAATGAATGAGCCATGATACTTGTTTGGGTTTGTGGGTTTGTGCGTGTGTGTTCTAGCATTATCTTGACCGGAGTAGCCATTTGTTTAGATGAGGGGGGACCTTTGGACACTTGATTGCCCAGCAGCTGTGGGTATGGCAGAGTCCTGGGTGACAGTGAGCATCTCTCTCATTCTTTGCAAATTTACTCAGGAGCTAACCACTGATGGGCCGCTCACTGGCTCTTTCTTGGCTCAGCCAATCCTCCCGGATGCCTGCTGACCCCCAGCGCTCCTGGCATGGTGCTCCCCAGAACCACCCTGCTCCCCGGGGACTGCCTGCTTGATCCCCGTTGCCTGGGCAGCTCTAACTTGTGCATAATGATGTTCCGCACCCCATGTTTTATTTCTTGGGTTTTCAATCCTTTCATAAAAAATGCATGCTGGATGAAAGGTTTTACATACCAAACAGGCCAGAGATTTAGGGCGGCCAGCTTAGTGGTTCAAAAATGTTCCTTTGCTTTATTTTTTTTTATTTTTATTACAATTGCTCTGAAAGAAATCCCTAGCGCTTGATATTAACAAATGTAGCCACCGAAGCAGATGCACATACCCCAAAACACCAGGAGAATTAATTACCTGCAGTTAGATGCCTTTCATCCTTTTTTTTTTTTCCCAAGCCAAGCCTGCAAAGATGAGAGCTTTTCTGCAGTCAGTTGCTGAGGCTCTAGCCTTCTATTTTTGCATGAGGACCCAGCAGGTAATGGAGATGTTAAGAAACCTTCGCCAGGGAGACCCCCGGGCATACTCCTCTGGACAGATATGTCCTGGAGTGATCATTATCATCTCACTTAACTAGGATGTAAATCTGAAGGAAATCCCAGAGGCCTGAGCTATAAGTAGTAAAAATAATAAGCATGTGGGCAAAGATCTTCACTTACCAAAGAGCTCACCTCTCTGTTAGCTCCAATGGCTTCTGCGAGAGAGTGAAGAAGGTGTTACTGGAATTGTTGCCAGAGGAACGCTGGTGTTAGAGCATGGTGACCGAGGTGGGCTGGGAAGAGCGGGAGACGGGACTGGTACCTTGGTTTCAGGATTAGCTGTCATTTTCGTGCACGTACCGTGTGCCAAGAACTGTTTTTACCACGGTGCGCGTTAAGCCATTTAAGGCTCTTAACATCCCAGTGGTCTTGTGATCTTTATATTACAGAGGAAGGGGGTGAAGAATAGAGAAGTAATACTTATCCAAGGAAATCGATCTAGTCGTGGTGGAGCTGGGATATGAAGCCAGGAAGTCTAGAGTCAGAGCCCAGGGTCTTAAACATTATACTTTCAGGAAAAAAACAAAAACAAAAACAAAACATTGCTGGATTTGGGGTTAGGATATGCAGATGCTAGCCGCAATTCTGCCACGAATAAATTGCCTTAACCTGGGGAATACAGTTCTGCCCCTCTTAAAAAAAGCATCCTGCTGTTAATGAATAGCATGTGGATTATATCCAAGCCCTTGGGCTGTCCTCGCTCACACTGGTGCTGAGTTTGGTCACGTGAGCTGCTCTGGCCAATAGGACCAGAGCAAGGGTGACGCCGTCACACACTTGCACCCTGGGAATTGCAGTCTTCTTCTGTTCTGGGGAACCCCAAGACCCTTGTATAAATGGGTCTAGACTAGCCTGCGGGATGATGAGGCACACCTGTGTCACCCCAGCTCACATGGAGACAACCCCTAGACACGTGAATGGTATCATGCTAAGTCATCCTAGGTGAGCCAGAGATCAGCCATGCCAATCCAGACCAGAAAAACCACCAAGGCATCAGACACAACTGCAAGAAAAAAAATACCCACATGTTTCTTGTTTCAAGCCACTAAGTTCAGAAGTGGGTTGTTAGGCAGCAAAAACACGGCCTGATATAATCAGTTAGGATTAGTTTCTGCTACAAATGACAGATAATCCAAAATGGCAACGATTTAAAAAAAAACAAACAGAAGTTTCACTCTCAAGCAAGTTAAGGTCAAGATCAGGTAAGAAAGAAGGAAGACCAACAGCAACCAGGCCCCTTTGCTTTTCTGCTTTATCATTCTCCACCCACACCTGTGTCTTCATCCAGTTTGGCTGCTGTGGCTCCAGCCGTCACTTCTACATTCCAATGCTCAGGGAGGAGGCAAGTAAAGGCACCCCTTCCCGTCTTAAAGATGCATCATAGCAATCATATTCTTTAGTAATAAGAATTCTTTGACTTGTTTGCTATTGCCCAAAACTTGGCCACAAGACAACACATAGTTGTAGAGGGAGCTGGCAATTGTCTTACTTCTAGGTAGCCATGTGTGCAAGGGGGGGAGGAAAGGAGGGTCTATTAGTAAGGATTTGTAATGACTGTTAGGAGACCACCCACAATGCCAACTATATTCCTGCACCTCTCCATGGTTGGGAGGAAATACTTTCCTCTAGTAATAGAAACGAACTCGGCCAAGTGGGAGGGGAGATGTCATCAGTGATGGCTGGAGACCAGAAAGATCCTGTGAATGTAGAATCTGCATAGGAAAGACACATAGACCAACATCTGGACAGGGTGGACAGATAGAAAGGATTCAGGTAAAAATGATCAGACAGTGGCAAGAGCTGGTTTGGGCAACTGGCCAGACAAAAGTATTGCCTTCCAGCCTGACCTCTAGCCAAGAACACCCTCACCTCTAGCCTTCTACAGCATTCACTGGGCCCAGACTTGCCAGACACAGTGGAGAACCATGATCCTGAATGTCAGAAACCCGCCATGTTCAGGATTCACGATATTTCTGCAGTGTAGATACTTTAGCTCTCAAATCCGTTCTAGGGTTGAAAGAATATACTTTATCATATAAAGTAAATACTTGCACACTTTGCAAGGCACTAAGAACTGTCAAAAACCCTGAACTCACCAGGGTGAGCACCAGGATGGAAATTCATTGTGATCATTTATTCCGATGTGTGGCCCCCGGGCTCTGTGGTGAGGACCGGCTCCCCACAGCATCACCCAATGAGCACGGATCGCTGTGGAGTTCACACCACCGCATACGCCGTATGGTAATGAACTTCCTGTGGGTTAAGACCACTGTGTATGCTCGTGCATTTGCACACACGTGTTTAGTGGACGACCACCTTTTAGAATCCTTCGGGAATTCTTTTGTTCTTTAGATGCTTCGTATGTTTAGATTCCAGGGTGGATGCCCTTCTAATACAGATTTAAGCCTGAATGCCCTCTCTCTACCTGGGATGTTGTACTCCTTACTTGAATCTTAAACACCTACTTGTTCCTCAAGATTCCCTTGAAGCTCCCTCTGAAACCTTCCTCATCACCACACCTCACCCCCACTTCCGGATGCCTTTAGTCTTTCGTAAACCTCTCTTCAATCTCATTTCCCACATGGTATTGGAACATAGCATGTGTCAAGTCAATTAAAAATAGATGAGTCTGGGGAAAAGGTTACTTCCAGACACAGGGTAGTTTAGTGGTAAAGAGGAGGCGAAATTCTTGTTTCCACGGATTACTACCTGTGCAACCCAACCCTGAGCTTGTAACTGAACTCTGAGACTCAGTTTCCACATTTGCAAAATAGGAATAATGAATACATCACATTTTAAACAAGCCGTACCTAAAAGCTCTTGTGTTTTAACAATAGTGTTGGGACTTGGTTAAATTCACACTTGTTAAGTAGAGCCCTGGAGGGTTGGACGGTGACCCGCCTTTCAACAAAACACTGCAAGGAATGGTGAAAAAGAGAAGCTTATTATTCATGGATCCTTGGAGGATGTGCACAGCATGCCTCAAAAGACCGTGCAGGGAAATTAAGGCAGGGTGCAGGCAAAGAGAGCATGGCAATATACTCAGGGTACATGCCTTCATTAGGTCCACGGATGGAGTGCTTTGGTGTTCCCAGACTAAGGGCAGAGTGGTCAATTTCAACCAAAACAAGTGAGATTTTGGTAAGCTTCAAGGGAGTCTCAACCTAAACAGTACATATGGGAAAAGGGCCTTGGGAGGAGGAGAAGAGTGCTTATCACAAGGGCGGTTGGGAGAGTCATACCAAGCCTTGTAAGTCTACTACTATCTACGGCACTTGTTCAAGGGAAAGGCTAATGTTGGTCCAAGGTCCCTACAGGCCACTTGCCCTTACAAAATGGATGTCACGGCAGCAACATTAAGGGGTACTTTAGCTGAACTCTCAACAAATAGCCTCAAGCTTAGTCATTAATGACCTTGAACAAGGTTAATATATCTTTTTCCCCTGCAGACAGGAGAGTAAGGTTCATTAGAAGAGGAGATAGGAGTGAGTATGATATGCTCAAACCTGTGTCTTAGAAAAATCATTCATGGGCTTTACGAGCACTATGTAAGCATAGATGGATATGCAAATTGATGGCTGGATGACCGGGTGGGTAGGTGGGTGGATGGGTGTGTGCGTGGGTGAAAGGATGGATGGGTGGATTAATCGATGGAATTAATATGGAGGAAAGATGGAAAAGAAGCTCAAGCAAAGACACCAATGTTAAGGCCGTTGCACTGGTTGCAGTGGTTGCCGTGGTGAGAATCACTTATGAGATATTAAGAGGCACTAATAGCTAAACTTGGTAACCAATTGAGTTTGGAGGGAAAAAGAGAGTCAAGGAAATGACTCCTAAATTCTGGCTCAGGTGATGGAAATTTGTGGAGCCACTCAGAGAGAAAAGGAACCAGGGTAAGGAGCATGCTTTCTTCACACCTCCATTCACACAAACCATCTCTTTGAGCTCAGTGCCATGACTTGTACTTGGTGCAGGAATCTACCCAACTTTCAGGGTTCCTCCCTACTCCTATCCCTCCCGGATTTGCCTTAGCACCCACCCGACTGCTAGGAATCAAAGGAGTTCTAGAGAATTCTTACTAAATAATACCTCAAGAGTAAGTGTGTGGGGACAAGGTGTCACAACAAAAGGGATAGAACCCTCTTTGCTAAGTCAGGACGGCCCCCAGAGGCAAAAATGACCAACTCATACACTGCCCAGCTACAACCAGGCCCGCATGGCCCAGGGTTCTTCTTCACAACTCAGAGCCCACTCTGAACAAAGAGATACCAAGTCCTCTAGGCAATGATCATCAATCTTACATCAGGCCCTTCAGAGAGAGGCAATCCATTCCATGATTCTGAGAGAGAAAAAATACATAGACCACTGTGAAAACATTTCTGCTAGTCCTTAACAAATGTTTTTAACAATCAAGACCATGCAGGCACTATTTTTATAAAGTTAGATTTCTTAAAAACTCAAAGGAATGACCTTTACTCTGAGAAGATGCCCGTCCCTTCTTCCATGTCTTATGTGAAGATGTCCTTTCCAAATGAATTGATGGTAATAAGTGATATTTCTTCTATCTTTTTAAGAACATATTGAGAAAAATCAAAACATGACAATTTAATTAACGTGACTAGTTTTATTTTTTGATTATGTGCAGTCACAGTGGATAGTGATCACTAACCAGATACTGCCCTAAGCACTCAACATGTAATAGCTAATTGAAACCTCAAAACAGCCTTATAAAGTGAGTACTATTATTATTCCTACCTTGAGTTTAGCAAACAGACCCAGCAGTGGTAGGTGATTTGTCCAGGGTCGCAAGGATCTGGGTTACAGACTTGAAGGCACCTGCTAAGATTTAGCAAGCCTTTCCTAGTTTATTCACCCATTTCCTCATGTATCCATTCAACTAGTGTTTACCAAACCTACAATGTGCCTGATACTGCGCTAGGCATAGCAGAGAAGACAGACAAGGTCCCTATTTTCCTGCAACTTAGTGGTGTTTCCCAGGAAAGACACAAACTGACCACTTTGGCTTGGAGCTCCAGTGGGGGCCCAAGTCTACTGGGCCATGGTAATATAAGACAGACCTTCTAGTGGAAGGATCCAGTAGGTTAAAAGTTCTTCCATTTAGAGGCTCACTTTACAAATACTTTCTTTTTCCTGTCCAGAAGTTCTCCCTTTGCCTTATTGGAATTGGCTTTCTATAAATCTGGGATTTGTGGAGGACCACCCCACACCGGCTCAACAAAAAATTGGTCAGACCAGGAAAAGGGGCAAGGACGGGCTGCTAAGGCTTCCTCTAACCTAGGTAAAAAGAGTCCTCAAAGATCACACGTGAATAAGGTGGAGGTGCTTTCATTTTTCTCTCTACCTACTGCCTCATACCAATTGGATTGAGTCCAATCCCAGGGCATTGAATGGACTGTACGATAGGGAGCTGGATCACAGAGTTCTCAAACTTCAATTGTTCTCAGACGTCACTACTTATCAGAATCACTGAGCAGGTGGATTAAAAAATACAGATTTTAACTCAGTAGTTCTAAACTGTCTCTCGGGCGTCTGTGTTTTTAACACTGTCCCAAGGCAATTCTCGTGCACATCAAAGTTTGCAAACTAGTGATGTACGTATCTGTTCTCTCCTACTTTTGTGCCTTCATGCTGTGGGCTTTCTCTTTCTCTCCACCTTCACCCATGATCATGCTATGGTGCTTTCACTTCAAGCTTGAGGGCCAGCTGGTTTGGGCTTAGGAGGCAGTAGAAAGGCTTATAGTTCCTGAGAATGTGCTATATTCTTTATTATTCCAGCTCTTGCAAGATCTTTCCATTGGGTATTGGCCGTTGGGTACCATTGGGGCCCTTAAGATCAAAATGATGCCTTGTTTGCTATTGATATTGCTCTTGGTGTAATGACTTCTCCAGAGTCCTATGAGGGGACGATGGAGTTGTCAGAGCAAGTGCCAGACAGCTGCGCCCTAGCTGAATTCCATCAGAGCCTCCTATTACGTCTAACAGCCCTGTCCAGCCCAGTTTGCCAGATGGCCAGCACTTGGGCTCTGTGAAATACAGACAGTGGTCCTCAGGGAATTAGGAAGGGGGTTATCATCCTGCAAACTAGGACTGTCAATTTTGGATCTCTGTCAAGATCCCTATCATGCTAACACTTGGCAGAGTTCAGCACCAGGGAGGGTTAGATTCGGTCTCACAGCTCTGTTCTGGGCAAAGTCCTTTGAAGAAAAAGCCTAGATCCCAATTAGTAGAAGATCTTGCCTGTTGCCTGTATTGTGATAATCTGCATTCCTTTCTAAGGGCAGGACAGGTTCATTTTAATCCAGCCAGGATTATGGATTGGAGCCAGGCATTTGGAGTACAACATGAAATTCCTTACCTCAAGTTCTGCTCCTTTTCCTTTTTTGCTTTTATTCACATACGAGGAGCTAACATACCTCTAAGCCCGTTTAGGTTGGTGGAGTTGGGTGACCCAGAGGGTAGGTTTGAGCACATAAGGTAAAAGATTTTATAAATAGACTGACAAATAGGAATGAGGGTATCATTGTAGAAAGAACATTTTGTTCTGTTTGTTTGCGCCTCAGTGTTCACATCTGTAAAGCGGGGCCAGCACTATCTAGCACAAAGTGCTTAACTCAGTGTTTGGCTCATGACAAGCAACAGATGGCACCCTGATATCATGGTTGGGGGTTGTTGTTAACGTTCCAGCAGATTTATCTCAAACCCAAGAGGTGAAACAAATATAACAAGGCAAGTTCTTGTACCACTGTGGCTCTGGGAGACAGGTTTTCCCGGGAACCTGTAGAAGCATAGCTAGGAGGGAGGAAGGCTTCTGTGTTGGTAGGCAAACAGAAAACTATGGTTCGGATTTTTTAAAGGAGAACTTCTACTGAAAGGAATAGATTTAAAACACACACACACAAGATTTTATCTTGTAGTCAGAACAGAAACAGTAGGAAAGGGAAACAGGAGAAAATAAAAGGGAAAGCAGAGGAGGCAGATCCTATTAGGCTCCAGAAAACAGCCTTAGCCCTGCATGTGGGAGAAGAAGTACAGGGGCAATTTGAGAGGCAGACTTTAGTTTTGAGATCCTGGCAGGATCCACATGAAAGAAGCAGAGGAATGCCAGAGGGATGTTGAAACGGGAGGTCAGAGGGAAGTAAAGACCCTGCTGCAGCAGGGAAAGTGAGATGTTTACACTCACGTCTAAGTAAGGGAAGTTACCCAAGGCCTGAGAAATTCATAAGCTAAAAAAGGCAAAGTTGTAAGGGTAAGCACGCAATAGAGAAAATAGGGTTTTAGGAAATCCAAGGAGATAGGTAGTTGAGAATTATCACCCACAGTACCCCATTGCTGAAATCTGAGGACTTGGAGGTCAGGACCCTGGACAGAGCTCATGTAGATGTTGGCGTTGGAATGCCATGAATTCAGGGGACAGAGGGAAATAGGGCTTTTATTTGTTATTTTTTTATGTTTTTTTTTTCTTTTAGAGACAGACGAAGAGTACAAATGGGGGAGGGGGGGGAGGGAGATTGAGAGAGAGAGAGAGAGAGAGAGACACACACACACACACACACACTCAAGCAGGCTCCATGCTCAGTGGGGAGCCTGATGTGGGGCTTGATCCCAAGACCCCAGGATCATGGTCTGAGCCAAAATCAAGAGTCGGACAATCAACTGACTGAGCCACCCAGGCGGTCCTGGCATGTTAAATATGTAAACATTCATTATGAGAAATAGTTACCAAAAGAAAGATGTCAAATTAGAGGCATCCCTATTGCACATTTCCAAACTTGGCTAGAAAAATAACTAACTATGATTAATGTTTACTGGGCACTAACTAGGTCCCAGGTGCTCTTGTAAATCCTTACATGGATTATTTAATTTCATATTTAGGGGTATGCATTTCACACATTTCAGCAGAAAAGGCAGAGGGGTGGTAAAATTTTTCTCCGGGATTTGAGAAGCATGACGTCACAATCAGTTTTTTGATTGGAGATGTTTACTTGGGTTTTAAGTTCATAAGACTCCAATGACTCTGAACAATTGACCCAAATGTAGTGAAACTGAAATATCATTTTCTTTTATTTGCTCTGCTTTCCCTACCTGCTTGCTGCCCTTAAATAAAAATGAGATTTTTTATAGTCTATGGCTGTTAACAGCAATCAGATGGAAATTGTAAGAAGCATTTGTAGCATGTCTGGAAATCTCTCTTATTTTTTTGGAGGAGGAGAAGGAGGAGGGGCAAGATGCTATTGTACAAGGAAATTTGTGTTCACCATATGATCCTGGTAGCGCCAAAACTTTGTAAAGATGGGATATATGAGAGAAATGGGTTTTGAAGTATCTAACTTTAAGAGGCTAGAGGAATAATATTAGTTCAAAGGGGAAGTAGTAAGATTCCAATGGCCTAATATGGCAATCAGAATCTTACAAGATACCAGAGTGAGGCATCTAGCCCTGACGAAGCAGAATGAGAAGTTTATGTGGTAGGAGAATTGACTTTGTATATTATTTGCATCTCTGGTGCTTCTCTGGAAATGGAACTGTTTGGGAAAAGGAAGACATATATGGTAGAGTGTCAGCTTTAATGAAGGAATATTGAATGTATTTTACACTGCTAAGACCCTGTTGTATTTGGTCCATCCTATTGTTTCAAAAACATTGTATAACCCTCTCTTGGAGAGCTTGTGTGGATACATTACTGAGCGTAATTTGTACAAACGTATTGGACCATTAGCATTACCTCGAGATGCGGAGTAGAATCATCCGGAAAACTTTTCCAGAACTCCAAAGAAGGAGTTGAAATCACAATAAGTTCCAGGGCTCCTTATGGCTCCATCTTGACATGAGATCACATTTAGGTAATAATGTGTTTCCATTGTTTTGTATGCATACATTAGGCAAGGCAGTATTCAGCTTTTATTCATACATTACCTCACTTAATCCTTACAGCAACCCTCTGAGATAGGTCCTGTTGTTAAATCTGGTCCGGGCCACCTTTCATCTCCCCAATTTCACTCATGCCCTCCTAACTTTCTGACAACGCATCTCTCAGAGGGATCCATTTAGAATGCAAGTTATAGCATGCCCCGTCTGTGTTCAAGCTCTTCCAAGAGCTCCTTGATTGTGATCAGCACAAAAGCCAAATTCTCTACTCTGGTCTACAAGTTCCCATATGATCAAATTCTTTAAAACCTTTCCAACCTCACCTTTTAATGTCCCCCTTTAGCCACACTGGCTTCTTCATTGTTTCCTGAATATGCTCCCATCCTAGGGCTATCTGGCTTTCTGGATGACATCCCCATCCAGATAACTACATGGCTAATTCACCTCCCCTTCCAATTTATTTGCTCAGGTGTCATCTTCTAAAGGAGGCCTATTCCAATCACTCTTGTTTTTTTTTTAAACATATTTAATTAAATATTCTGATATTTAAAAATTCAATCCCCCCACACACACCAATCTTCCTCATATCCTTTACTTTGCTCTACTTTGGCATAGCGCTTAATTCACATATTTATTGTATTTGTTATTCATTATCTATTTCCCTATACCTGTATGTCATTTACAAGAGAATAGACATTTGGTTTTGCTTTATTCAGTGATGTATCCCAAGCACCTAAAACGGTGTCTGGCACATAAAGATATTCAATAATCATTTGTGGAAAGAATAAATAGGTTCCACATTTACAATGAACAAACCATAAAACTATGACATTGAATGATTCAAGAACTTGTCCAAGGTCAAAACCCAGCATGACCCATAGAACCAGTGTACTTATCCCCTCAAAGAAACACAACCCTTCACCAAAATGTGAGATAAAGATGATTTCTATCAAAAAATCCCTTTAATTCCAGGGGCTCCTGGGTGGCTCAGTCAGTTAACCATTTGACTTCAGCTTAGGTCATGATCTCACCGTTCATGGATGAGAGCCCTGTATCAGGCTCTATGCTGAAAGCTAGAGCCTGGAGCCTACTTCAGATTCTGTGTCTCCCTCTCACTCTACCCCTCCTTCTCTCTTTCTCTCTCTGTCTCAAAAATATATAAACATTACAAAAATTTTTAAATCCCCTTCACTCCATAAACTATCCCCATAGACTCCTGTCTTTTCTCCCTCTCGCATAGATATGGGTCTATGTCTTGCATATAAACAGATGATAGATGATAGATAGATAGATAGATAGATAGATAGAAAATTACATCAGAAATTCCTCGCTCTTTCATAACTACCCTGACTTACACAAAAGGGCCCAGACCCACCTTTTGAGGGAACTGGAGGCTGAGAAAGCATGAGGAGTGATTAATGTCAGAACACATAGTGGGGCAGAGAGGAGGCTCTGAATACTAACAAATCTTAATAGTTTTTCCTTTTAAACTTAAATTTTTCAAGTATTGTCTGTGTGTTCTCCTATGCTGATTCACTAGATCTGGGATGAGGTCTTATGCATGCCTCTGCCTAAGAAGCCCTAGGGTGAGAGCAGTCTCTGCGGTAACTGTGTTCTACTCTACAGTAACCCTGGAATGGCCTTAGTTGAACTAATGAACTGGTACACAATTAGAGACTTGTGACAAAGTCACAAAAAATGCAAGAACATTCATCACATTGACATATTCAGAGTCACTTGTATATATCAGAGAAGAACGTCACAGAAGAGCAGGGAAGAGTGTGCTGGGACTCCATCGTTCTCTTTCCCTGGTTGAGGGCTTGGGGAGTGGACAGCAGCACACCTGGCTGATCAGCCCTGGTCAATAAGAGAATAGAGAATAGAAAATGTGGGTAGAAATTTCCAGCCCTCCTTTCAATCCCATCCCAAGAAAAGAGAGTTCCTATGTGGATTAGATCCAATTGGGTCATGATCCAAGAATGTAGCGTTGGTCAAAACATTCTTCCTTTCACGGACCATGCTCTCTGACATCTGACATTCCCCTTCAGTTTGCTTCTCTGTCTTGTCAACATATTCATCTGCTGCTATTTCTAAGAGGAGGAAGCTCACCTTCCTCACTAGTTTTAGAAGCCAAGCAAGAAACAGATAGGGTGTGAGAGCAAGGGAAATCTGGGACAGCTACCTAGGAATCTTAAGACATGTTGCTGGAGATGGTTTACCCTATGCTGGGCTTTCTCAGTTCTGTGCAGACCAGAATAATTAAGTGTTAACCATGTAGAGTCCAACCCATCCAAATGACCTGGGTGTTCCCCAACCCCACTCAGCAGGAGGGCCTGGGGAACTATCACCCCTAGTTCCTGAACCAATTGGGACCATTGAAGGGGCCACCGAGACAGCTTTACCAGTGAGGTAGGGACTATAATCAGTTTTGTGGTCATAGATCTGATGTCTTTGTGCCTGAGGTGTGTCCTCAGCACCAAGAACTTGGTGAACCATTGGCTCCCTCACCCACACAAATATATAAACCTGGGGATCCTGAGCCCATACCAACTGGCTGACCATCTCCTTCCTATGTGGGACGGCATTCCCATGTTGCCATGTACCAATGGATCTCCTGATTCAAATCAGACTGAAACTCCAGGCCAGGATGCTGTCAGCCAGCCTGACATTGAATATCTTAGACTGTGGTCCTCATTCCTAAGAACCAACACTCTGAATATTGATGTCTACACAGTCAAACCCAGAATCAGATTTCTCCCCGCCCATTCACATACAACCCCTACTACTGGCTTCCTTCGCCTCTTCCACCACCCAGCAGTTAAAGCGGGGACCACTCAGAGACACTCAGTTCGCCCAGATAGAAGAAAGTCCCCCAGAAAGCCACAGATCATTCATTTCTGACCCTTCCAACATTTACGCTTCCTTCTCTTCATCCCAGGAGCCAGAGCCATCAAGCTGCCCAGATGGAAGTTTTCTCCTAGACGCGTCCTATGGAGTGCAGCCTCGCATGGGGAAGCTGACACAATGTCTTCAAACATTTTTAATTGCCCTGTCAAACTGACAATTATAGGACTAATTATTGAGGAGACAATACCAGATACACTGACTGAATCAAGTGTCAACTGAGTTTTTATGTAATTATGCAATTTAATGAATTGAAGGCTGCAGTAATGGACGATTGCTGGTTAATTAGGAACTCCCTTTATGCTAATAATGCCATTTATTTTCGACTCGTGGTATTTATTTTCAGTGTCTAAAGCATTGGACACATCTTCCTCTGACACTGGCATGTTGAGTGTTTTTCAGAGGGTTTGGCTGCCACTTGTGCTATTTATAGGCAGCAGATTTCTTCCATTCAATGAGTGAAGAGCTCCTGTTATATTAGAAGCAGCTCATTTTAGACCTAAATTTTAATAATGCTGCTGCTGGGTGAGGTTCTGTGTCTCCCTTCTCCTGAGATCTAAGAGAGAGAAATGTAAGAGGCTATGGCAGACGGTCCTCAGGGTGCAGCTCCATCAAGGTCAACTTACGCAAAGGGGCAAGAGTTATCCTTTTGTGCTTTATTCTGATTCCCTGACCCTCCGTATCTCCACTGCCTTCCTAGCGCATTTCATGACTGGAAAACAAGGTATAAAGCAATCGTTTTCAACCGGGGGCTATTTGGGCCCCCAGGGGACACTTGGCAATGCCCGGAGATGTGTCTGGTAGTCAAAGCTGGGAGCTTGCTAATGGCATCTAGTGGGTAGAGACCAGGGCTGCTCCCTAACATCCTATAGTGCACAGGACAGCCCCACCACAAAGAATTGTCTTGCTCCAAATATCAACAGGGCTGAGGTTGAGAAACCCTAGCACAGAGTATCAGTAATCAAGAAGCAAGTGGATTTTCGCCACGCCAGCTTCACAGAGGAAAACAAATATTTCGCAGCATCTAAAACATGATAGAACTGTCAAGAGTATGTGAAGTCGGCTCCACAAATTGTGAAACATGAGCCGCCGTTATGTTTGCTCTGCCACAGTAGGGAGACTCGGAGATTTTTTTCTCTCCCTTTATGAAAATAGAAAAGTGACAAGCACGTTCTCTTGGAAGAAGCCAGGGTCCTCGCCTTACCCTTTGGTCTCCAAACCCCCACCAACACAGACTTTGTCCGTGACAAAGTTGTTTGTGGGCTGGAGCAAAAAGAGAAAACAAAGGATGAATAGGGTCAGATTTTCATAATGCTAAATCCAGCCAATCTTTCCTTTTAAGACTTTATCTTTCCTGCTTTTCCAGAAGACACCTTGGGTTTTTGCCTGGACAGCATCCTTTTCCTCTCACTTTTTTTAATGAATGAATTATCCCTCGTTCATTTTCAGTCTGTTGGCTTGGATGGTGTTGCACTCGTTCCTACAGTCCACGGCGGGTATAAGATCCAAGTCCTCAGCCAGCTGTGAGAGACCCAGGAGTCAGCATGGGACTATTGATGGGGTAAATGGATCCTACTCTTGTCTGCTGGGATGGAGCTGGGAACCATGCAAACCTAGAGCTGACTGAAGCCATCTTCCTACCCCAAGGATAAAACTTGCCCGAGTGTGTAATCAGCACAAGGAAGGAAAAGAAGAAGGAGGAGGAGAAGAAGAGGAAAGAGAAAGAGAAAATTTATCATATCATATCATATCATATCATATCATATCATATCATCATCTGAGATTTTGTTCCAGCCATTTCTATAGCCTGACAATTGCCCAACTCCTCAATATCATGGATCAATGAATTAACCTCTGGTTTGAGCATCACCTCCTCATTCTCCTTTGGCCCATCCTCCTTTGCTGAGCCCCTAAACACATTGCTCCTTGGGGTTCTACCCCAGGTCCTCCTTTGTCCCCACTCTTCCCCTTCTTCAGTGAGCTTCTGCCCTCACCTCTTTCCTCAGCTATCATCCATGTGTCGAGAACTCTCTATCTCATCTCCTTAGGTTTCATCTCTGTCCAAACGTCACCACTGCCTATGAAACATCTCCCCTGGAAGTCCCACCAACACACAAAGCCCACCTACCTGCTGACCCTCACCTTCCCCTCCACCCTTTCTTCCCCTGCAGTTGTCATATGGATAGATGTTGTCATATCCACCAGTGATCTGGACCCAGATCAAGAAATGGGTGTCCTCCTCCCTGAAATCTTCTCTTTTTCTCCCCTGTGCTGTCCTGACTCTGCCATCACTTTGCCTTTGGCTCCCTCACCTCTATCCCTCCCTTACTCCTTTATAGATCATATTCTTCACCAAATACACATTCACACACACACACACACACACACACCACGCTGCCAGCTCTGTTGTAACGCCTTCTTATCCCCTCTTCCTGGAAGCCTTCCCAGGCTGCCTGGCATGAGTTGGGTGTCCCTCTATTATACTCCCAGCACACATCTCTTTTCATTGAAATTATTTACTTAGATATTAACTACAGTCCCTGAGCTTCCTATATAGCAAGCAGTTTACCCAAATCATCCTTAATACTCATGGCATTTCCTCAAAGGAAGGCATTATTATGTCCATCCTAGATTAGAGAGCTTGAATCAGTGGCTCAAAGTCAGGAGCCAGGGAAGAAGTAGGACTAGGATCTGAGCCGGGCAGATCTGGCCGCAAATCCAGGCAGGTATTGACCACAACCCCACCTGCTGTTCAGTCTCCCAACTTGAAAAATTGGGTCTCTGTGGAGTCTGTAACTGCCATCTCTGTGGAATCTGTCTCCGCCAGCCAGGAATGCTGGGTGTCAGTGAATGGGTGTCAGTGAATGCCGGGACTGGTTTAATTAATCAAAGAATGAATGAATATTGTGCTTTGTTTTTTCTTCGGCAAAAGGCAGGGTTGGGTCACAGTTAATTTTCAAATTCTATGACACGGTAATTCTAACAAACCCTATCCAGTTAATAACCTGCAAAAATAAGTGACTCATCTGTTTCTGTCCTTGTATCAGTCATTTTCCATCTAAAAGCAGCTTGATCATGTACAGTTTGCATTGTCCAAGGAGAGATGCAAAGTGAATCAAGCTCTTAGAAATCACTTTCTCTGCCTTCATTCCTTCCCACCTCAAAAGTCTTGGTCAATGAAACAGATGGCACTCAAAGTTCCAAATCACCTGGCCCTCCTCCTTCTAATACCTCATCCTTCTTTAAAAAAAAAAAGCACAGAGAACCCCCCCCCAAAAAAACTATATCTATGACAAAGACTGTAGAAAAATGATGTCTGCTTGCTAGATTGGCACTGTCTTCTTTTCTAACAGCAGATTCGAAGCAGATCTAATTAGCTGGGTTCAGACCAGAAAAGAGAATTCGAATTGCATGGTTTGCACCTTCTCAGAGTGAGGGTGACAATTATGATATATTTCATGTTAATAACCTGAATGGATCCAAGTGCAAAGCATGCTGGGATTTCAGCAGCATGGGTTGGTGGGAAGTGGAGAAGCCCAAGGTGGATGGGTTGGGGAGTTCCAGAGATAAGTGAAACCCTAGTGCTTCTCCCAAGGACATTAACCGTGGTACAAACATACACAGACCAAAGTTCCCTACTGTCTGGGGCTCTAGTCCAGCCAAGCATCAAATCCAAGAATGTCCATGGTAATTAGTGGATAAAGGCAGCAGGATCCCGGGTGACAAGTGGCACTTAAAGTCTGGTGTGGGGGAGAAGATCATAATTCCTGTCATTTATGGCACAACTTTGGTAAATGGCAAAGAGAACAGGAAACAGAGTCCTGCATCCTAGGTGGAAGAGGCTGGTAAAATCCAGAGAGAATCCAAATAGCAGAACCAAAGTCAGAGGGATGAACGAACAGGGTAGCATTGCAGTCCAGCAGACAAGCAAAGAAACGGGCAGAAAAATAAGGTCAAGGTGGCAGAGCAGGGGTCGAGGAAGGCAGGGCAAGGGTGGTAAACACCAGTGCCCATGGAGGACAGGGAAGGATTCTCAGTGAGTCAGGGAGCCCAGCGGAGACTGGTGACCTGGTAAGTCCGTGTCCCAAATAAGGGACCAGCTGCTACTCAGCACCAGCCCACTGTTGGCACATGGGACTAGGACTCCAACCTTCCCAGGTCTTCCGGTTTTTCAAGAGAAGCCAGAAATCTAGAGTTTGTATGAATACCCCACACATTTAAAATGCTGGCAACTGGTTTCACGTATTTTATTTATTTATTGATTGATTGATTTTAATATATGAAATTTATTGTCAAATTGGTTTCCATACAACACCCAGTGCTCATCCCAAAAGGTGTCCTCTTCAATACCCATCACCTACCCTACCCTCCCTCCCACCACCCATCAGCCCTCAGTTTGTCCTCAGTTTTTAAGAGTCTCTTATGCTTTGTCTCTCTCCTACTCTAACCTCTTTTTTTTCCCTTCCCCTCCCCCATGGGTTTCTGTTAAGTTTCTCAGGATCCACATAAGAATGAAAACATATGGTATCTGTCTTTCTCCGTATGGCTTATTTCACTTAGCATCACATTCTCCAGTTCCATCCACGTTGCTACAAAGGGCCATATTTCGTTCTTTCTCATTGCCACGTAGTACTCCATTGTGTATATAAACCACAATTTCTTTATCCATTCATCAGTTGATGGACATTTAGGCTCTTTCCACAACTTGGCTATTGTTGAGAGTGCTGCTATAAACATTGGGGTACAAGTGCCCCTATGCATCAGTACTCCTGTATCCCTTGGGTCAATTCCTAGCAGTGCTATTGCTGGGTCATAGGGTAGGTCTATTTTTAATTTTCTGAGGAACCTCCACACTGTTTTCCAGAGCGGCTGCACCAGTTTGCATTCCCACCAACAGTGCAAGAGGGTTCCCGTTTCTCCACATCCTCTCCAGCATCTATAGTCTCCTGATTTCTTCATTTTGGCCACTCTCACTGGCGTGAGGTGATATCTGAGAGTGGTTTTGATTTGTATTTCCCTGATGAGGAGCGACGTTGAGCATCTTTTCATGTGCCTGTTGGCCATCCAGATGTCTTCTTTAGAGAAGTGTCTATTCATGTCTTCTGCCCATTTCTTCACTGGATTATTTGTTTTTCTGGTGTGGAGTTTGGTGAGCTCTTTATAGATTTTGGATACTAGCCCTTTGTCTGATATGTCATTTGCAAATATCTTTTCCCATTCCATTGGTTGCCTTTTAGTTTTGTTGGTTGTTTCCTTTGCTGTGCAGAAGTTATCTTCATGAGGTCCCAATAGTTCATTTTTGCTTTTAATCCCCTTGCCTTTGGGGATGTGTCAAGAAGAAATTGCTGCGGCTGAGGTCAGAGAGGCCATTTCCTGCTTTCTCCTCTAGGGTTTTGACGGTTTCCTGTCTCACATTCAGGCCCTTTATCCATTTTGAGTTTATTTTTGTGAATGGTGTAAGAAAGTGGTCTAGTTTCATTCTTTTGCATGTTGCTGTCCAGTTCTCCCAGCACCATTTGTTAAAAAGACTGTCTTTTTCCGATTGGATATTCTTTCCTGCTTTGTCAAAGATGAGTTGGCCATACTTCTGTGGGTCTAGTTCTGGGGTATCTATTCTATTCCACTGGTCTATGTGTCTGTTTTTGTGCCAATACCATGCTGTCTTGATGATGACAGCTTTGTAGTAGAGGCTAAAGTCTGGGATTGTGATGCCTCCTACTTTGGTCTTCTTCTTCAAAATTATTTTGGCTATTCGGGGCCTTTTGTGGTTCCATATGAATTTTAGGATTGCTTGTTCTAGCTTTGAGAAGAATGCTGGTGCAATTTTGATTGGGATTGCATTGAATGTGTAGATAGCTTTGGGTAGTATTGACATTTTGACAATATTTATTCTTCCAACCCATGAGCAGGGAATGTTTTTCCATTTCTTTATATCTTCTTCAATTTCCTTCATAAGCTTTCCATAGTTTTCAGCATACAGATCTTTTACATCTTTGGTTAGATTTATTCCCAGGTATTTTATGCTTCTTGGTGCAATTGTGAAGGGGATCAGTTTCATTATTTGTCTTTCTGTTGCTTCATTATTAGTGTATAAGAATGCAACTGATTTCTGTACATTGATTTTGTATCCTGCAACTTTGCTGAATTCATGTCTCAGTTCTAGCAGACTTTTGCTGGAGTCTATCGGGTTTTCCATGTATGATATCATGTCATCTGCAAAAAACGGTTTCACGTATTTTAAGACACTTTGTAGACCAAACAAAACTGTCTGTGGGCTAAATATGAAGCCACAGCCTCCCTGTTAGAGACTTTGGCAGCAAGGGCTGGTAGGAGCTCAGGGCTGCCCCCCAGAACAGGGGATATCAGCTCCACAGCGACAGCACCCATATCAGAAGTGACACCTGCTAATAACTAAGGATTCGATGGCTAGGCTCTACTTGGGGTACGAGGGCCGCGAGCATCTTCAGATGAATCTTTAACAACTTCAGACATGTAAGACAGGAGGGTAAGGCTCTCACTGAGTCCCAACCCACAGGGTTAAGGGGAGGGATACTGGGGAAACTGGTACCGTGTGTGAACGCCAACACAGGAGGACTTGCTCTTGACTGCCTCTTAAAAATTACTAAATAACTGTAGAAGGTTCTGAAGGCTTCCACCTCCATCCCCTCACCACCCACCCCACTCGCCACCTTTGAGCAGGCCCACGGGACCCCACTGGACACTGCCACGCAGACATGTGCAGCACTGCTCGCCCTTCTTGTGCAGGCACGTGGGGCCTGCCTCCTAGAGTCTGCTCCCCGGCACACCTATGTGCGTCCACATCCTGGTCTCGGAGCTGCTCCTGAGCCAGCCTCACGCAGTAGTCGTCAAGCGTGAGGACCCTATCTTAGCGGCAGGGGGTTGACTAGACGGCTGACGCCAACGATCCTACGGATTGCAGAAGTTCTTGAAACAAGAGACTAGGTGTCATGTGTTTTTCCGGGGATCCTAGGAGCAAATCCTAGGTTGCAATGTTGACTCTGTCAACCCTAAAGAATCTTCTGGATTTAACGATCTGGTTGGGCTGTTTCTCTCCCTCTCCGAGCCGTGTCTGAGCCAGGGGCATACAGCGTACTATTTTTAGGTATTTCTGCCTCCGGTTTCTGCATGAGTGAGTCCTCAAGTACCCGAGGGAAGATCCCACTTGAAAGAGGCTGAACTGATCCTTTCTGTAAAGGGTCAGAGACACTGGTGAGGCAACTACTGCTCTTCCCGGGACCGAACTTTACACGATCTGTTATAGGATAAGGTTCGTCTGCGAAGACGGGTCGCTGTCACCCATCACCTACCTGGGCTCAGCCGACCCACAGACAGCGAAGAAGGGCCCTCCGGCAGCCAGATGCTGTCACGAGCCCATCTGTTCCCTCTAAGACTGCTTAGTCATGGGCTCCACAGAATTCGAACAAACTTCGTTTTCTGATCTCCTTCGGAGCTCGTAGAAGAGACTTTGGAGGTGGGGATCTAGGAGTGGCAGGTGACATTGACAGCAGGGGCCCACAGCGGAGAGGAAGAGCAAACAGCCATGTGGGACAGGTGGGAGACACACACACACACACACACACACACACACACACACACAGTTTCTCTGGTTCCCAACCACACGGCAAGAGGACGACAGAGCAGGAGAAGTGCCCTCCAGCCTGAGACACAAACTATGGCCACAGTGACAAGGGCACAAGCAAGCCAGTTACAGCAAGTGGGGAAACCACGCCCACACCTCTACCACACACACGCTGGGGGCCTGTCATCAGAGGCCAAATCTTGAGCTCCTGTCAGGCCCAGGACACGCCAAGTAGCAATAGTAAGAGTCTCCTGCCTCCGTTTACACCACCCTCGTCCGAGCCCCAGACCCCAGGGGGGACGGGAAGTGACACTATCCGCTGCCCTGATGCACCAAGTAGAACGTCTCACACTCCCGTCCACACAGTCCTGCTGTCTTCTGGACGCCCAAGTCCTAAGGGGATGCGGTCCCACGCCGCCCCCCCCTTCCTCGCCAGAGAGCTGAAAAGCTCCCAAGTGAAATCCTTCACAAGAATTGAAAACAGGTGGTACAAACAGCACCTGACGGAAGGAATTCTTGAGACAGGACCCAGGAAACGTGTTGATCATAACCTTTCCAGAAGCAGAGTCAGAAGGAGAACTTTCTGTTTCCAATTATACAAAGTGACAGGAGGAAAATCCTGGCAAGCATTGTCTAACTGCTTCTCTGTTCAGCTCCCTACCTCTGAGGGCACGCCAGACCTTCGAGAATACACCCCATGTTCTCATCTGCCTTAGCTGCTGCTACCTGAGTCAGAAAGTTCGAGGTCGTGAGTTGCATGCCGCTGGAATGGTGTGAGCAGAGTCAGGACAACTCCTTGCCAAGGCAGCGTGATCGTGTGGGCTTGGGGTGTGGCACTGTTCCCAGTCAGAGGTTCTCAAACAGGGCCGTGCACCAGAGCCTTCTGGAAGGTGTGATATTTCCAAGCTACACGTCAGAATCTCTGGGAGTGTGTGTGATATTTTATGCTTCTCAAGCAATTCTAATGGAGCTGGTCCTTGGACCAGAATTCGAGACTCCTTCCCTTGGGTGATTCCTAAATTTTTCTTTCAACCTGGCTATGCCGTGTGTTGAGTCACTGTGTTGACTTGTATTCAGTCGAACCATGGGAGATTGATTTTCGAAGGCAACACCCTGTGATTCAATATGTTCCTAGGCTGAAACACGGAGATCTCCTCCTTTGCAAAATGAAGGATGTTGGACTAGATCACTGGGTCTCACACACTGTGTTAGGCATGGAACCCCTTCTTCAAACAAAACCAGAGGTCAACCATTTCCAGAAAAATTTAAGAGCTGATAACTTGCAAACCCGTCTTGGAATCAAACACCTAGAAATGAGGGATAAATATGATAAACATCCTTTAAAATGCATGCCTCGCTCACAAAAAAAGTACAAGGAGTCCCTGGGGAGGGGGGGGCAGTGCAAGTGAGGAGGGGAGACAAGAGCTGAGATGATACTGCCTTTGTTCATGGAATGTATGGCCTGTGTGATGATCAGAGAGGATGGGTTCACGCATGTGGAGGAACTAAAGATAAGGTTTGGGACACAGGAAGGGAGGGGACTGGGCCATAGATGTATGCTAAAATAGGAGAGGTCGAGGGGCTACATCCCAGAGAAGACACGAACCAGAACGATAGTACCACCAGCACAGGGAGATGACAAGGAAGCCCCCGTGAGGAACCTCACAGAGGTTTAGGTCTGAGTTTGCCCTGGACTCCCCTGATCAACGAACATTAAAACCAGCCCCGAGTTGTTGCTATCCCCTGGGCAACCTGAAAGGAGCAAAAATAATATTGCTCTGGGCAGACATGCCACCACACTAGACCACACAGGATTCCCACGGATAAAGCTCTACTGAAGATAAGTTCCCAACCCAACAATCACAGTATGAAGAGGAAACAACGCACCATAAGCGAGAGCCAGAAGACACTAGAACCACCAAGATTCTATATGCAATGATAGATTGGTGCAACCACCAGAGAAAATGGCTCTACGAAAATAGAGCTAACATATGACCCAGCAATTTCACTTCTGGGTGTATATCCGAAGGAAATAAAATCACTCTCTCAAGAAGACATGTGTCTGCACCCCCCCCCCCCCGATATTCACGGCAGCATTATTTATAGTAGCCAAGCCATGGAGACAACCTAAGTGTCTAACGAGGAATGAATAAAGAAAGTGTGATCACACACACACACACACTGAAATATTATTCATCCACAAAAAGACGAAATCCAGCCACTTGCGACAACATGGATGGAACTTTAGGGCATTTTGCTAAGGAAAACAAGACAGAAAAAGGCAAATACCGTATGATCTCATTTATGTCTGTAATCTAGAAAATCCAAACTCCTACATACAGAGGACGGATTGGTGCTTGCCAGAGGCAGGGGGTGGAGGAAATGGATGAAGGTGCTTCAAAGGTAAAAACTTCCAGTTATAAGATAAATAGGTTATGGGGAAGCAATGCACGGCACGGTGACTCCAGCTGCAACCCTGCATCATCGTGTACTTGAAAATTGCTAAGAGAGTAAACCTTAACAGTTTCCACTGCAAGACAAAAAAACTTGTACCTATGTGAGCGATGGACGTTAAGGAAACTTAACGTGGTGACTATTTTACAATCAAACCATTATGTTGCCCACCTTGGACTAATACAATATTACGTGTCAATTACATGGCAATAAAACTGGAAACAGTTTACAACAAAAGTTAGGTGCCCAAGAACGTTAGATCACAGATCTTTGCAACGAAAACTATCAGAGGTCTGACACCTCATCCCAGTGTGTGTACCTCAGATACAGGAAGAGTTAGCTAAGTAAAAAGGGGAGGGGTCCCCCAGGGCACAAGTCGCATATCACCACGTGAGAGGGAGCCTAGGAACTGCCATCTCCCACAAGGAGCATAGGCTGCAAACATGATCTCCCTCTGGCTCTCTCTCCTTCCCTTCTTTCCTTTCCCCCTGCCTCACAAAGAGGTACCGATGATGGTTCGTCATCCTGAGACCTGTTTTACCTCCCTCCTCTGCCATTTAGTCTCTATAACTCGGGGAAGGTCTCTTCAACTTCCTCAGTTTCCTCATCTGTTAAATGGGTATGTCTTACCCCGGGGTGGGGGGGGGGGGTGTACCAGTGGGAAACAATAAAGTTCAGCTGAGTCTGAAAGAGAGTGATTTTTTTTTTAAGGCTGAAAGGATCGTGACCACAGTGTGGGTCATCTGCCCCCCACCCCACCCACCCATTGTGGTCCACACTCTACTCTTCTTTGCTCTGCCCTGTGGCCCAGGAGGCTGTCCCCTGGGACTGCCTCTCCCTGCTCCCTTCCCCCCCCCCCACCGCCTTCCAGTTAGGAAGACAGCAAAGTTGGGGTTGGGGCACGCCCTCTCCTCTTCCTCCTGGACCCGTCCCACTACAACTATACTCTCTGGCTCCTCCTCGACTCTAGATCTTTCTGGGCTCCCGTTTGTGTCTTCCTCCATCTGTGCCTTCAATGCTAGGAGTTCTCACCGCAGCGAGCGCTGGCTGCCTCCCCAGCCCAGCCCTGCTCGCACCTGCTTTGAAACTCCGTCCTTTCCATCACTGTGTGCCCCCCAAGGAGCTATGTGTCCTGCTCTCCCCTGACTGAGCTGACCCTTCAGAATGAAGCTAGGTCCTTCTCCTCCAGAGAAGAGAAATCCGCTTGTCTGTAGAAGTGCATTTATTTAGACTATTGTACCTGCCCGGTTCAGTTGCTTAACCTTACTGGGTCTCAGTTTTTGCCTCTGCAAAATGGCCATAAATATCTCATCTCTTTCACTCACAAAGGGAAAATCTGAATATCCCTGAAAACACCCCCAGTTAAAAAGAAATGTTTCCTGGGGGCACCTGGGTGGCTCAGTCGGTTAAGCATCTGACTCTTGATTTCAGCTCAGGTCGTGATCTCACGGTTCGTGAGTTCGAGTCTCACGTAGGGCTTTGCAGTGACAGCATGGAGCCTGCTTGAGATTCTTTCTGTCCCTTTCTCTCTGCCCCTCTCCTCCACTCATGTTCTCTCTCTCTCTCTCTCTCTCTCTCTCAAAATAAATGAATAAACAAAAAGCAAAACCAACCAAACAAAAAAGAAATGTTTCCTGCTGGAAAGGGAATTTCAGTCCCACATCTTTGTGGGTTCCTGTCCTATCAAGTTCGGAGGACAGAGAGAGGAGAGGAAGAATTTGTAGCTTTTGAAAAAGAGAATATTTTGAAAGACTGAAGCTTCTTAATTCTTCATTGTGGAGAGAAAATTGGGCCCTAAATTATTTATCGTATTTTAAATTCACTGACAGAAGCAGTTTTGAAAACTTTGCTGTCCTTTTTTGAAAATAATTAACCTACTTAAGTGTTTTAAATCTTTTAAAATATTTCCTATTAAATGGTAAAACGAGGGGGGAGTCATGTCGACGGGAACAGGCTATTCAGAGGGGAGGGGAGGGGAATCTAGGATCCTTTTCATCCAGGATCCTTGGGTAGGGGCCAGAGGGATACAGGCTCATTCTGGCCTTGACCTCTTTACGGGGTCAATCTTATTCAGAACTGGTGAACGGTGGGGGAGAGACTGAGTTCAGTGGAAAGAAGTAGGACTCCTTAAGACCTGGGTTCCAGGCGAAGCAAGCCCATTGGTTGCAAATAGAAAACCCGGTAGAAACCAGCGTGAGCAGAAAGATGACCAGTTCCTTTACCCAGAAGGCCCTTGGTAGGGCTGGCTTTAAGAAGCCAGTCAGTGCACCTGTTCCCCTGGCCACAGTGATGGCTTCAGAAATGTGCATATGCGACCCGATCCAAGAGAATGAGGTATAACGCACTTTTGCCTCTGAACGCAGCCTACTGGGCTTCTGGAAGGCAAAAGCGGGTGCACGTTTGCCCCGGGACGTATTTCCCTGCCTCTCATCTCTCCACCCTTCTTCCCCTGAAAGAATCACACAGTTTCTTCTCGCAGGAACAAAACCTCAGCCTTGTAGATCTTTGCATTTCTGTTGACTCTGCTTTGCGTGGTCGCTGGGGAAGTAGAGTGTTTCCTGAGCATCGGGAGGGACCCTCTGAAGGTAAAACAAGAATGAGCTGCACACCCCCACCGTACTCAGGCACAAGAAATACCGGCTCATTTCCCTTTGTCCCACTCATCCAATTCAGCGGGACTCTGACCGCTCGCCTGGAAGGAAGCTCGGCCTCAGTGATCAACGGGGCTCCTTGCCCAGCTCCCCGAAGGATCGGACCAGCGACCGAATTTGTGCCAAATGAAAATGTGGGGTCTGCCGTTCAAAGGTTATCGAGAATTTTAAGATGGCAACAGAAATGCATTCGACCAAGCGCCAGGGTCTCGGTGAGGGGCTCTGCGTAAATGCACAGGTCGCAGGCCCGCAAGGCTGGTCTTGCCTAAACGTGGGTTCCTTTGGCAACTCCTCGCGGCCCCTCGAAGCTGTCCGTCCATACCTCAGCGTCTCAGCCCAGTGCCCCTTGATCAACCACGTGGCCATTCTGCATCTCAGTCGGCCACTCCCCAAGGGAACTGCTAGGAGTCAGCGTTCAAGATTCTGATGCAGCCGACCCCCAAACCCTGTCCCCAGCCCACATCTTTGGGAAACGCTCTCCCGACTGAGGTCGCTTCTGTCTCCACACCCCAGGCATCCCTGCGGCTCCCCGCTCTACCCTTGGGCAGAAGAAGCCCCGGGTTGCTCAGACTCAATTAGAAGTGTCCTTGCACATCAATTTTGAGGAGAAGGGAGGCAGGTAATCCTCATTTTTTCTTTAACAGCAGCAAAAACATAAAGCACACAGTACTAACTCAATACATTATCCTGCAGGGGAGTGACATGGTCAGATTTATGGCCT
Source organism: Panthera uncia (assembly GCF_023721935.1). NCBI lineage: Eukaryota > Metazoa > Chordata > Mammalia > Carnivora > Felidae > Panthera > Panthera uncia. The sequence continues at coordinate 15,357,174 of NC_064815.1, forward strand.
ATAAAGATCTCTCTGGCCACAGTGTAGAAAATAGATTATGTGTGTGGGGTAGGGGTGGGGGAACCAAGAGGGAATGTGGAAATACCAAATAAGAAGCTGTTTCAGAGTCCGAGAGAGAAACAGCAACGGCCTGAAGCGCCAGGGTAGATAAACGGAAACATCTGGAAGATATGTAGAAGATCGTGGCAGATATTAGCAGCTTCCTGCTCCAGGACCCACTCTCTCGATTACTAATAAAATCCCAAATAAGTCCTGGCTGGCAAGGTGCGTGTCGAAAACCGCTCACTTCCCAAACTTCCTTGCAGACGAGGGCTCTCACGCAATTTGGTCTTGGCTAATACACATGCGCCAGAAGACGGCGGGTGAAGTTTCTGGGTTTGAAAGGAAACCGGGGGCGCCCGGGTGGCTCGGTCAGTTCAGCGTCTGACTCTTGGTCTTGGCTCCGGTCATGAGCTCACGGTTCGTGAGTTCGAGCCCCGCATCGGGCACCGTGCTGCCGATGGGGAGTCCGCTTGGGATTCTCTCTCCCTCTCTCTCTCTGCCCCTCCCCTGCTCTTCTCGCATTTTCCCTTCATGCTTGACCCTTTGTCCTGGAATCTGGAACAGAATTCCAGAATTCTGGGTGCTGGAATCTGGGTGCTATTTCAGGAGGCGTGGCAGCCACTTCGGGGCCATGAGGTAATAGGCATAAGGCCAAATTCCATAGGCTGGGAATGGTAGAAAGACAAGGCAGAGAGAGCCCAAGATACGAATGGTACCACAGAACTGCTGAATAAGCCACAGGATGACTCCCTCCAGATTTCTGGTTACTTGAGAAAAGGAAACCTCTCTTTTGTTCGGTCAGTGTAATTAAGCTTTCTATTACATGCTTTAAAATGCAATCTCTAATTAATCCAGATATGAACACAGTAAGACTTAGGGTAAATTGTGGCAGGGGAATTCAGAAGTGGGCAGCAATGCCTCGGGAGGACCCCAGCCAAACCCACCGCACAGACTCCAAACCAACCGTAAAGCAACATTAAGCCAAATGTGAAGCTCAGAGAAGGTGTAACATTTAACAGGGAGGGATATATTTAGGTCATAAACCTATTTCCTCCAAAATATTAAATCAACAGAAGGAGTACCCTCCACCTCTCCAGGCCAGTGTGTTTATGAGCAGAGAGGGGATTCTGACCCAAAGCTCTGGCAAAGAAAGTGGATTTACGCAAAAGCCCGAGGGCGGCATCGCACCGGGCGTTTCACGGAGCACAGGGTTTCAGGGTTTGGAGTCATAAATATCTGGGTTCCAATCCCAGCTCTGTCATGCTAGTTGTGTGACCCTGAGAGTGAAGTGACCCTGCCAAATGACTTTACCACTCGAGACTCAGTTTCCTCACCTACAAAATGGGGCTTGTGATAGGGACATTCCACAGCATTGTCTTGAGAATTAAAACAATTAATGCCTAATAAGTAACTAGCCGAATCTGGCACAGAGAAGTTGTCATAATAATTCAGATTCCCTAGGAGGTGCCTGGGTGGCTCAATTGGTTAAGCCACCGACTTCAGCTTGGGTCATGATCTCAGGGTTCATGGGTTCGAACCCCCGCGTCGGGCTCTGTGCTGACAGCTCCGAGTCTGGAGCCTGCCGGGGATTCTGTGTCTCCCTCTCTCTCTGCCCCTCCCCAGCTCGTGCTCTCTGTCTCTCTGTTTCTCTCTCTCTGTCTCGAAAATAAATAAAACATTTTAAAAAATTTTAATTAAGCTTCCTTCTTTCCATTAGCTTCCTCCCCCTTTCCTAGGTTTCTCCCCGTCCTCACCTACCGCTAAAGACTGAACTAACCAAGGCAAAGCTCAAACCCTTCCGGGAATAAAAATGGCATTACCCCATTTTACAAAGAAACAAGACTCAGATCATTACAATGCAGACAAGGACCCAGGTCTTCTGCCTTCCAGCCTCGTTATGCTCTGTCAGCCTCCGGAGGCTGCTTCTATTTTTTTTTTTTTTTTAAGTTTATTTATTTTTGAGACAGAGAGAGACAGAGCATGAACGGGAGAGGGTCAGAGAGAGAGGGAGACACAGAATCGGAAGCAGGCTCCAGGCTCTGAGCCGTCAGCCCAGAGCCCGACGCGGGGCTCGAACTCACGGACCGCGAGATCGTGACCTGAGCCGAAGTCGGACGCTTAACAGACTGCGCCACGCAGGCGCCCCAGGCTGCTTCTATTTAAAGCCTCCCCAATGACAGTTCAGAAGTCTGGGCTCAGATGGCAGACGCTGGGACAGAGCCCGAGGAGTGCAGAGGGGACCTGAAACCATGCACCTGGCTGCATTGCTGCGGGAAGGCTGCACACCTTTGATTCCGTGTCTATTTTTGAAGGCTGGTGAGATACACCACGGCTCTTAGAGACGACCGGCTCTCCACCAAATCCATTGTTCCTCCCTCCCACGCACCAGGAATACTACAATTCCCAGACTCCCTTGCAGTGGGTGTGGTCATAAGAAAGGGTAAGAGTCCGTCCAATGAGAGCAGACACGATGGGAGCCGCTTCCAAGTCTGGTCCACAAAGCCTCCCAGGCTTGCCTCTCCGTTCCCTTTTTTCCCTTCTGCCGGATGCTTAGGCGTGTTATAAGACCCTAAGGGAAGGGGGAGCCAGAAGATGGAAATAGTCCGCGTCTCTGGATGGTTCTGGGCAGAAAAGCTGCCCGCGTGATCTGAACGCTTAAACAGGGCTGTTCCATAAATGAAAACTACACGTCCGAGGTGTTGATTCGTTACATGTTGGGGGCTGTCCGTTAGGGCAACGCACCCTAGTCTACCCTAACTGTAGACTGGCACACCTATGCCAAACACTGAAATATGCTGCCAACGTGCGTATGTCCAGGGAGATTCTAATGTTCAGTCATTTTTAAAAACAATTTTTTTAAGTTTATTTATTTATTTTGAGGAAGAGAAAGAGAGCACAAGCAGGGGAGGGGCAGAGGGAGAGAGAGAATCCCAAGCAGGCTCTGCACTGTCTATGTGGAGCCCGACACAGGGCTCAAACCCATGACACTGTGAGATCGTGAAGCTGTCCCTGTGTGACTGTGGGTTTTGGACGTCACCTTACTTCCGCACATAAAGAATTTTTAAATGGATGGACCACAGTCCGTTATACGGATACACTGTTTATTATTTTAACAACTTTCTTACTAAGAGATCTTTATGTTGTGACATTTGGCTAGTTTGCCAAGACGTTGACATTGCAAACAACGCCAGAGTGAATATCCCAGCACATATACATCTTCATAAGAGTCCTGTCAAGACATTCCTGGGTCAGGTTCTCTGAGTATCATGTTTTCTGGTATTGTTTAGTATTTGTATTGGGATATAACTGGCATGTAACGAACTTCACATATTTAGGGTATACAGGTTGATAAGTCTGACATAGGCACACATGTGAAACAAAGACAAGATAATGAATAGACCCTATGCTTCCAAAAGTCTCCTCATCCCCTTCGTAACCCCTCTGACAGCCATTCCCAAAGCACCACTGGTTTGCTTGCTGGCAAAATATAGGCACCCACATGAGTGAGGGAGGGGCAGAGAGAGAGGGAGGGAGAATCCCAAGCAGGCTCCGCGCTGTCAGCACAGAGCCCAACTTGGGGCTCAATCTCATGAACCGGGAGATCACGACCTGAGCCGAAACCAAGAGGCAGGTGCTTAACCGACTCAGTCGCCCAGGCACCGCTATGCAATTATTTTTATATTAATCTGTAGGGTTGCATGTGGCAATAGCTCATTTCCTTTTTATTGTCAAATAGTATTCCGTTATATGGATATACCACAATTTGTTTATCCTTTCCCCTGATGGTGGACGTGTGGTTTATTCCCAGCTTATGGCTATAACGAATATGTAATGAATGCTTGCGGCAAAGCCTGTATATGGGCATGTGCTTGTTAGGACGTACATAGGAATGTAACGAGCTCATGATTACTGGCTCATCTCTTTTCTTCTCTGAATTGTGTCCGTGTGTTTATTCCACCTCAAGTCCCTTTTCATCGCGTGATTTGCAACTACTTCCTTCTGACATGTGGCTTGTCTTCTCACCGTCTTAACAATGTCTTTCAAAAAGCAGACGCTCAAATTTATGGAGTCCCCTCATCGATTACTTACTTTTAGGGACAGTGCTTTTGGTATCATGTCTAAGAAATATGGCCTAACCCAAGATCACCAATTTCCTCAGACATTTTCCTTAGGAGGTTTTATAGTTTCAGGTTTTCCGTTTAAGAGTGCGACCCACTTTGAGTTAACTTCTGTGCAAGGCATACGTTATGTATGGAAATTCACCTTTTACTCTGAATATCCAAATGTTCCACCGCCGTTCGTTCAGTAGATACATATCCTTCCCCTGAAACTGCTGTTCCCATATTCAACTAACTACGTACGTGTTCGGGTGTTTCTGGAGTCTCTGTTCTCTTTCATTGGTCTATTTGTCAATCTTCATGTCAGTGTCACACTATCATGATTGCTGTAACTTTATGATAAGTCTTAGAATCAAATAGTATAAGTTCTCTAACTTTGTTCTTCTTTTTCAAAGTCATTTTGGCTACTATGGGTCATTTGTATTTCCATATAAATTTTAGAATCAACTTGAGTATTTTTCTCTCTCTCAAAACAAAACAAAACAAAACAAAACCTCAGCTTGCTGGGATTTGACTAATCTATATATAAATCAATTTGGGGGGCAATTGACATTTTGGAAATATTGAGTCTTGGGATCCTCAAACAGGGTAAGCTCTTCGTTTTTTTAGATCTTCCCTTTCTTTCAGTTACGTTTTGTACCTTTAAGTGTACAGGTCTTTCAAATATTTTGTCAGATTTATCCCAAAGCACTTCATATTTTTACACTATTATATATGGTATTTTTTAAAATTTCTATTTCCAACTGTTTCATTGTGCATATACAGGAATACAGCTGGGTTTTGTGCATTTATCTTGTACCCTGCCGTGTATTAATTCTCACAGCCTTCCAGTCGTTTCTATAGGATTTTCATCATATATTTTCATGTCACCTGCAAGATGGTTTTACATCTTCCTGTTCACCATCAATGTCTTTTATTTCCTTTTCTTGCCTATTGTACCAAATAGAACTCCCAACACAATGTTGACTAGAAAAGGTAGGAGTGTATATCCTTACATGTTTCCTTATCTTAGGGGGAAAACACTCGACGTTTCTACTAGTAAGTATGATGTTAGCAATAGGTTTTGCATTAACGCTTTTTATCAAAATGAGAGTTTCCTACCATTCCTGAGAGATTTTTTTTTTTTAAGGAATGGCTGTTGGAATTTACCAAAGCTTTCACTACATCTATTTAGATGAATGTATGATTTCTTTGTATAGACTATTAATATACTAAATTCAATTGGGAGAATTTTGAATGTTAAACCCATCTTGCATTTCTGGGATAAACCCCATTAGGTCACAACGTATTAGTCTTTTATACATGTTTAAATTCCGTTTGCTTTCTCTTTATTAAGAGTTTTGCATGAGAGCTCACGAGAGGCATTGTTCTGCACTTTTTTTTCCATGTGATGCCTTTGCCCAGTTTTTGCATCGGGGTCATTTTGACCTTACAGAACGAGTTGGAATGTATTTCTTCCTCCCCTGTTTTCTAGAAGATCCTGAATAGAATTGATATCATTTCTTCATTAGATGTTTGATACAATTCACCAACTAAACCATCTGGGCCTGAAAGTTTCTTTGTTTGTATTCCAAATTCAATTTCTTTGAGAGATTTAAGATTATTCCCATGATGTTTTTTTTTTCTAAAGTGAGAGATTTGCTAGTTTGTGTCTTTCGAAGAATTTTCCATTGCACCCGAGCTGTCAAATTTGTCAACATTTGTTTATCTGTGTCTTTACTGTCCTCTCAGTAACTGTAAACTCTATAGCGATTCTGCACCTCCACCTTCTTCATTCTTTTTTTATTATTTTTGAAAAAACTTTTAATGTTTATTTTTGAGACACAGAGTGTCAATGGGGGAGGGGCAGAGAGAGGGGGAAACAATCTGAAACAGGTTCCAGGTTCTGCACTCTCAGCACCGAGCTGGACGTGGGGCTCGAACTCACAAGGGTTGAGATCATGGCCTGAGCTGAAGTCGGGAGCTTTGAGCCCCCAGGTGCCCTTGTACCTTCTTCATTCTTGATACTGGTGGTGCAACCTGCTCACATTCTGTCTGGGGCTTCATAATTTTCATCAGATATGGACATTTTCTGCTCATTATTTTTGCACCTATTTCTCCATCCCCCTTCTTCTGCCCTTTGGGCACCCACTCCAACTACATGTGTATTAGGTTGCTGTGCTCCATCTATTTTTTTTTTCTAGCCCCTTTTCTTTCTTTGATTTTGGATAGTTTTAACTGCTAGGTCTTCAAGTTCGTTTAGCTTTTATTCTACAAAATCTAATCGCTCTTAATTCCATCCAGGGGGTATATACGTCTACACACAAATATAT
>NC_064815.1:15364045-15397255 GCF_023721935.1 Panthera uncia
ATTATATATATTATATATTATATATTATATATTATATATTATATATTTCAGTCAAAGTCCTTTGGGTTTTTATCTCCAGAAGTTCAATCTGGGTCTTTTTTCAGGTTGCCGGATTTAGCAAATAAAAATTCAAGATGCAAAGTCATATTTGAATTTCAGATAAACAGTGGGTAATTTGTAGCATGCGTATGTTATACGCAGTATGTGGGGCATAGTTAGACACCTAAAAAAAATTCACTGATTTTCTGAAATTCAGACTTAACTGGGCACCTTGAATTTTATCTGGTTACCTGTCTTCTTCTATCTTACATATCTCCTGTTAATGTACCTAATTTTTCTTTTGGTCCTTGACGACATGGAATGCAGCTACCATAACGCCTTTAATGTCCTTTTCTGTGATTTCTACCGCCTGTTTCATTTCTTTGTAGGCTTTCATTGCCTGAGATTCCCCCTCCTTATGGGTCGTGTTTTCCTACTTCTTTGCATTCCTGGAAATCTTGTTGCTGAATGCCAGACCATTGTGGACTCTGTTGTTGACTGCTAGATAGTTTTGTACTCTTACAAATATTCCTGAACTTTGTTCGGGGGTGCTATAAAGATTCTGTGGGTCAATTTGAGTTTTGGGGGCTTTTAAACTCTGTGAGGCTGGACTGCCGAGTATTCTCTTTTTAGCCAATGCTTTGAGGTTTTGAGGAGGTTTTCCACTTTGGCTGGTGGGAACAGGAGCTATACCCAGCCCTCTGGAAACTCTAGTGACAGCTCCCCTGATCTTCTCCAGTGGTTCCTTCCTTGATCTTAGGTGGTTTCCTGATACCCACATGCTGATCCTTAGACAACTGAAGACTTGGGGAGGGTCCTCTGCCCCCCCATCTCTCCTTCTCACTCCCTCTCTCTTTCTCTCACTCCATGAATCTCTCTCATTCAGTATTCTGCCCTGTGAACCCCACCTGCTTTGCTTTGACCTTCCCAGACTCCTAAATCCATCTGTTCAACTCAGCGTCCACTAGAATCTCCCTCCAGGCAGTGACTTCTGTCCTCCTGCTCAGCCCTGTTTGCCCCAGTTACCCTATTTGGTTTCAAGGGACCCTCGCCTAAGGGTGCACACCCTGAGAGTCTCGGATCTCATCCGATAAGCTTTGGGCAAGGTCTGCCGTCCCCTGGATGGCATGGGAAGCATCTGGAATACAAGGGGATAGCTCCTGGGAAGTAGCAGAATGGCAGTCTTTCTCGGAGCTTCGCTAGAGAACCAAGGAATCAAGGGTCTGGAGAAGAGGTAGAAAGAATAAAATGTCAGCACGCCCCAGTCAAGTGAGAGTCAAAAGAGAATAGGAGAGTGGTTGCCAGGAGGCAGAGAGGGAGGGACAGAGGTGGAGGTGTGAGGGCGGAGGCTGGGGTCCGGGAGGCTCGGACACACCATATGACATGAATGCGAGGGTCAAGGGTCTGACAGGTGATCAGCACCCCTGCCGAGATGGAGGCAGCAGCGTCTCCTTGCCAAAGGCCACAGGGATGGATGCCCGGAGGATACAAGAAGGGGGGAGGAAGGAGGGTCAGATGATGGCTAGAAATCTGAGAATGCTTGCCCAATGTTTCAGTCCACTGAGAACCCTATAGGTTTTGCCTGCCCAACACCTATCTCTCCACGTGTCCTGGAAATGCCCTCTTGATTGGGGAGCCCCTTCCCCACTCCCACTGATGTAGTTCTGGAAACCCACTGCCAGTCTCTAAATGTGTGCGTGCAATTCAACACATCCTCATTGGAGCCAAACTGGGGGCTTTTGCTGGAGCTTTCAGAAAATATGCACCATTGGGCGCCTGGGTGGCTCAGTCGGTTAAGCGGCCGACTTCGGCTCAGGTCATGATCTCGCAGTTGGTGAGTTCGAGCCCCGCGTCAGGCTCTGTGCTGACAGCACAGACCCTGGAGCCTGCTCCAGATTCTGTCTCCCCTTCTCTCTGCCCCTCCCTGCCTCATACTCTGTTTCTGTCTGTCTCAAAAAGAAGTAAACATTTTTTAAAATTAAAAAAAAAAAGAAAATATGCACTATTTCTACAGAGGTTGCTAAGTTGGCTGATATAAATCAGCCACTGCAGACAAACCACTTGGCACTCTGGGGTAGGGGCCTCCCTGATACCGAAATCAGAACAGAAGAAAGCATAGTCAAAGGAGAGAGGAAGCTTCCTGAGGCCATCTCTGAACACCTGGATCCAACCATACCTGAATCGAGACCCCTTCAATGTTTTATTTTAATGAGCCAGCGAGTTCCCCCTTTCAGATTAAGTATGTTTAATTCTTACAAGTAGAGAGTGGTATAGACGTAGTTCGGACATGTACCCCCCCCCCCCCCGCCCCAGCCTCCGTCTTTGAGTAGGGAACTGGGATTTTTCAGCCGGACCCTCCCCCACCCTCCTTTCAGGTCTCTCCAGGATGAACTCACTCACCCTTGAGGGTGACTAGTCCCGCCAAGGAGTCTTACCTGATCAGGCAGGTTCCAGCCCAAGGACTGGACAGAGCACATGTCACTGGGCCTCAGTCAGCTACTCAGGACTCCTGGGGAGGCTTTATCTCTTGCTCTGGGTCTCTGCGGATGTATTTGCTGGTCTCTATCCCCAAATTTTGCCTACAGACATTTTGATATAGCCATCTGTATTTGAAAACTCAATGTTGGGGCGCCTGGGTGGCGCAGTCGGTTAAGCGTCCGACTTCAGCCAGGTCACGATCTCGCGGTCCGTGAGTTCGAGCCCCGCGTCAGGCTCTGGGCTGATGGCTCGGAGCCTGGAGCCTGTTTCCGATTCTGTGTCTCCCTCTCTCTCTGCCCTTCCCCCGTTCATGCTCTGTCTCTCTCTGTCCCAAAAATAAATAAAAAACGTTGAAAAAAAATTTAAAAAAAAAAAAAGAAAACTCAATGTTTTTTGCATGACAACCCGGATGTCTGATTTTTCTTAAAAGCACTGGAAAATGTGGTTGCCGGCATCTCCCTGGAGGTAAGGAGAAACCGCTCCTTCTGTAAGGTCAGGGTGCTCTCCAGTTCGCCACACTCCTCACTACTCCCTGTTGTCTTACACCCAGCCCACTTCCTTGGCTTTTCTCACTGTCTCGGCACCTGCATGAATTGAAGCCCATGAGGCCTTTACAGAGAGAGATCTGAGCCCAAGACTCCGAGGGCCACGGGCAGCTCATGTAGAAGCATGAAGATGGGAGAAGGACTATTCTGTAACGGGTGTGCTCTGTATGCCCTCAAGGTGCCCAGCAGCGGCAACAATGACCTTAAAAGACAAAGCCCGGTGAGAGAGAGAGATGTATACACCCAGCCCAGGAACCTCATCCTCTCCCACCCAACCACCCAAAATGACAGCACAACTCTCTCAGGGCCCCCGAGACAGGGGCTCTGGAGAGAAGTTTGGAAGCAACTCCAAACACAAGCATGATATTTCTTGCAAGCCTCCTTTATCCCATAGGTCATTTGCAAATATCTTCTCCCATTCTGGAGGTTGCCTTCCAGTTTTGTTGATCTTGCAAGCCTCCCATTTTCACTTAAACATTCGTCTAAGTTTGCATCCTACTTCTTAATATTAAAAAAAAAAGTTTCATAAAATTGAAACCCCAGTGAAGTGAACCTTGGTCATCTTGAAATTTCCTGTGTTCTCCTGACACGTGGAGGTGAGCCCCAGAGTAGATGCGCCCCGCTTTGGGAGTGTACATAAAGTAGAGATAAGGAGTGTAGTGGGCAAGGTGAAAATTGTGTCTGCTGGACAATGTCCTACCCCAGGACCCTTGCACCGACTTGTCCCTTTGCCTGGAAGAGTCTTAGCCCAAATATCTGCCCTCCTACGAGGCTCACTGGAACCATCTCACTTCCATGGCAACTGTCTCTTCTCTGTCTGTATCTGTTCCCCTGACTGCTTTTCTGATTGTATTATAAAACGTTATGTTTTATACCTACTGGCATACAGTAGGTGCTCAGTAAGTTTTCCTGGAGGAAGGAACGAAGGGAAGGACAAGTGGATGGCATGTCCTCTCCCGGGGGGGGTCTCTCCAGCAGATCTGAGAACAGTGTTACACATTGGCTTTGTCAGGGGAAAAAAAGCCTGAAACGTAAAGTGCACTAGGGCTTTTGCAACCAGAGGACTGAAGGACCTGTGAAGAGCAGGGCAAACCTCATTTCGTGCTCCGTCGTCCGAATGTCGTGGAGACGAGGCGCCACCTACCCGCGGTCCCGGCCCTTCTCCCACTGGCCCTGCTCCGGTCCGGGCCTCGTTGCCCCGCTCCCGCACGGCTCCCTGGCACCGTCCACGGCCTATGCTCGCTCCCTTCCTCCAATTCCTGCCCCATGCAACGCTGGGGCCAGAAGGGGCGCCAACCCCCCTAGGGGTTTGCAGCCCCTGGGCGCAGGACTCAGCGGACAAGCTCTGGTGTCCCGGGAACCCTCCTTGCGGGCAGAGGCCGGCGCCCCCTGCAGGCCACAGCGTGCAACGCTGTTGCTGGGCAGGGGCCGTAGCCGGTCAGGATTTCTCTCCCGCACCCCAGGTCTGCAATCAATGTCACAGTACTTTATTTGCCTAAAATCAAATGAAATCTGACTTTAATCCCCTGATCCCCCCCCCCCCCAGGCGGGAGGGAAATTCAATCTCAGTGTTATGGAAGCTCTCTTCGAGCGGATTCCTGGAGCGGCTCGCGAGCAAAAGGGAACAAGTCCTTGACAAGGCTTCGGTGTGCCTAGCTCTGTGTCGGGCCGAGCCGGGCGGAGGAGGCGCCACCACAAGTGGAAAGTTCCCAGAACAGTTGGGGGGACCAGAACGGCAGCCCATGCCACCATCTCGGGCTCCCCCAAAGGTCAGGGCTGCGCTCTGATGCTGGAAGGGATGCCTATGTCATTGTTCCAGGGCAATGAATGAGTTCATTGTCGAGTTCTCAGGGCCGGCTCAGGTGACCGGCTGGGTGACCACCCGTCCGTCTGTCCATCTGTTCAATCATCCGGCAACCATGCACGGGGTCCCTACTCCGCGCCAGGCCCCATGCCTCGCTAGACCCAGGGGCTCCACTGCCGAAACACACGCGGCCCTTGTCCAAGCAGAGGGCACAGGTGTGCAGGGAAACAGATCATAAGCAATCGGTCAAGCGGCTGGATTATTACAAACGGCAATAAATGCTTTCTGGGAAAACAAACAGGATGCTGTGCCAGAGGATAAATGGAGAAGTCAGGGCAGGCTAACTGAAGTCACACATGAGCTGACCTCCAAGACGTGACCAGAAGCGAGCCGGGCCGAGGGCAGGCGGACTCCCAGGCAGCCGGGCGGACGGAGCGAGATCCCGCGGCAGAAGGCAGTTTGGGTTTGTTGGCACTTTTCTTGGGATGGCGGCTAGAGCCTCTGTTAGGTTCAAACTGAAACGCGACTCTCACCCGTTTCATATGACTCTCACCCCTACACATGCTTCCCAGGGAGGCCCGCCTCACACAGCGGACCCCAGGACCGATCATCTCCAGGGCCCAGCATTCTTTCTGTGACGCTCTATCTTCTCAAGCTTCCCTTCACCCTTCCTGCCTGTTCCTCCTTCCCCACCGCCTGCCTTCACCCCTGCAGGTACAGACAGACACCCTGCCGGGCCCCAGGTAGGTGGGACAGGACTCAAAATGCCTGAGCGACCAGGCGGCAGGACCACAAGGCAGGGACACGGCATATACAGTGTCTCCCGGTCCAGACAGGCACCCGTGAAATGTCTGACAGCCCGGGACATGGGTCAGCACTACGACTCAGGCCACACTTCTGGGGCAGAATTGAGGCCATCCTTCCTGCAAACGGCCTCATAGATCAACCCGAACACGCTCGGCCCAGCCACCCACCCATCATGCACCCATCGTGCATGTATGTGCACGATGCCATTCAATGGGACAGGTCCAGCTTGGAGAGGAGCCTCCCACCTCCCTCACTGCAGAAACGGGCCAGAGAAGTTAAGTAACTAGCCCGGGGTCACACAGCAAACCAGTGGTGCGGCTGTGTCCTTGCATAGAGGCGGCTCACACTCTAGATGGCCTGGGTTGTCTCTGTGTTTGTCCTGGAAAGAGGTCCCCACAGCTGAGTGAGCTGAGCATCCCTCTGATCCTGGCCCCATCTTCACGCGCTCCCAGAGACACTGTCCCGAGGAGCAGGTGAATGTCAGGAATAAGCGGGGTCTCCCCACGTGTCCTCTCGGCCGGCTGGTGTAGATGCACTGTCGGGGCGACTGAGACGCACGGGCCAGTGGAGGCGGACAGACCAGGGTAGGGGGGTCGGGCAGGACCTCCTAGAGGAGGAAATGCTCATTCCAGAAGAATGAACAGGTGTTTGAGAGGCAGACGGTGTGGAGGGAAGACGAGCAACGTGGAAGACAATGTGATCAGAGGCGTGGCAGGGAGAAAGAGCGGTCCACACTCTGAGGACGAATGGTCCTCGCGACAAGGGGGTCACGTTCACACGTGAGCAACCGGAGAAGACACTGGACACAGGATCAGATGATACAAGTCTTCAAAACAAGGGCAATGGGGAGCTAGTGAAGGTCTTAGGGGGAGGAAGGACGTGTTCAGATTTGCATTTTGAAAGGCCTCCTCTAGCAGCAGCAGTAAGGAAAGTGCATTGGGAGGACGTAATACGAGCAGCAGGGACACCAAGGAGAAGGCTGGTGTGACAGCTGAGCAAAAATGAGGGATTCCAACTCAAGGCCCAATGACCCATTGAGAGAGGGAAAAATCTGTGATGACACTCTGTTACTTCCTGGGTGAGTGGTGGAGGCTGCCATCATTAAGAGGGACACGGGTTAAGCGTCTGACTTCAGCTCAGGTCATGATCTCACAGTTCGTGAGATCAAGTCCCGCGTCTGGCTCCGAGCTGATAATGCAGAGCCTGCTTGGGATTCCTCCCCGCCCCCTCTGTCCCTCCCCCACTCATACTCTCTGTCTCTCAAAAAAAAAAAAAGTGACACAGGAGAGAGACCACGTTGTAAGGGTGGGGAAACAGTGGATTTAACTGTGCATGAGTTGAAGGTAACAACATCTGTGTAACTTCAGATGGCAAGACACGCGCAAGAAGCAGGTGTTTATGAGACTTCACCCTGGCTGAAGAAAGATACGGGTGCCGGTGAACATCCGAGTCAGGACGCTGCAAAGTGAAGGCACGTAGGTCCAGGAGAGAAAAGCAAGGACCAGCACCATGGGGCAGACCAACGGTTGGCGACCGGCAGGGTAGACGCAGCAGAGCCCTGGGAGGGGGGCGATCAGATGGATGGCCCAACCCAGTCATTGTGCCGGCGAGGAAACCGGGGAGCGGTGAGGCGGGTCGTCGGTTGCACAGAGATCCGGGACGGAACCTGGAAGCTTGTCCAATTCTGACCTTGCACTCCACCAGCAGGAGGCCATAGCAGCACTCATGGGCTTTAGCATCGGATGGGGGCGAGGGCACGCAGGGCCTTGGCAAATGCAGTTTCCGTAGAAGGTGGGACTAGAGGTCTTGTGTGGTGAGTGGGAAGAAGGCGAGGCCACGGAGGGAAGAGGAGGGGCCGTTCTTTCCAGGTCCACGCAACAGGGGAGGGGAGCTGGAGGAGGGGGTGCGTGCTTCCTTTCAAAAGCCCCCGTACTTAACTTCCCTTTTGCACTATTCTGTTTTACATTCTGTCACAGAATATTGAGACACGCCCACACCAGTCAGCAAGTAGCTGCGGCCTCGGGCCTCCTCCACGACCCCGCGCTCAACCCCAGCCACCCACCCGGGCCCCCGAGTGGCTGCCTGCCATTGCGATGATCGCTCGTGTTTTTGTGTTAGGGCTGCGTCCCCGCACAGGCACGTGGGTGTGGGGGAGGGGGGCACTGTTGGGTCTTCTTTCTAAACGTGGGCTCGTATTACATGTATTTTTTTCTGCCTGTTGACACCCCACCGAGCTGTGTCTCCCCAGTGGGCCCGTTCGCTCAGCCCCCCCCCCCCGCCCCCGCATCAACACACTCTCCCTCCCGCGGCCCGGGTGAGCCACATAAAATGACACGATCTGCTCAGGTTCTGCTCCACAGCCCCAAGGATACCGCCCATCTTCTACTTCCCTCTGGTGCTTCCGGCCTGCCCCTCACCTTTGCTCCCCGAGTTCCAACCACTCTGGCTTCCTTTCGGTGCCGTCCGTGTGCCATGACTCTTCCCGCCCCAGGGCTTTTGCATGTGCTGTGCTTACCACCCAGAATGCTTTGCTTGCCCTTCATCTAATCCCCCCAGAGGGTCTTAGAAAAATCATCAAACTATCGCCTGAGATTCTCTCTCAAGACCACATTAAGAGGACGTCCGTGAGTTAGGTGAGGTTAATGACCTCTGACTGTACGCTAAATAAAGTAAGCCAAAAACTCACCTTGCTCTGAAGAAAAAAGATCGCGTATCTGTGACGAGGAAGAAGAACGATGCAGTGGTTGACGGTCTTTTTGGTGACAGATCTTCTTAATCTCAACATTATACTCGCTTACTGTACCCACGTATGGATATAGAAATGTCTCTAAAAATAGATTAAAGGAAAATCTGTCCATCCACAATCCAAATAAGGGGAGAGAAGGCTGAAATGGGAAGTCGCCACGGGTCCCTCACTCTCTGCCTCAACCAAATGGGACCAAGCATCCCCTCCCCACACCCTCACTCTTAAATTAGCCCCTGGGGACAAATATCACGAATGGCCATCTGCATTACTATTTTCCCCAAACTACTCAGATTACTATGGATCCTATCCTAACACACAGGCATGTGCACACACACACACACACACACACACACAGGCGGGGTGACAACATTACAACTAAAAGAAATTAAGGAAAGATACAGTACAAAATATCCTTTCTGTCTTGATGTCCAGTGGTTCCTTCGGTCATGAGGAGCTTACTGCTGAACATGGTCTTGTCTGGAGGTCCCAGCCACCAGGCAGAAGCCGCGGGGACAGCAGAACCAAAAGGCCCCTCGTCAGTACCGGCCCATCCTTCAGACCTCGGCTCAGCATCGTTTCCTCGGGGGGACCCATCCCTCACCCCTGCTTTAGTCGGCTCTCCACTGCCCACCTTCGTGGCTCCCAGAACTTTTTGACTACCCCAGCCCTTAATTATGTGTCTACACTGAGATAATACGGTTCGTGCCTATTTCCTCTCCCCTCCAAGCAATAAGCTCTAGGAGGTCAAAGCTCTGTCTTTCTTGTTCACAGCTGTATTCCCAGCACCCGCCACAGTTTTTAACCACAGCATGCTGGAAACGTCTGGAGAGGTTTCTTAAGATGTTAATAATGCCCAGCTCTCACCCCCGGAGACGCTGATCAAGCACGGTGGCCTGGAACACCATCAGGAAGTCTGAAGTCTCCCGGGGTGGTTCAGGCAGGTGCGTGTACCATCTACACAGCGGGCAACCACCGCCCTGGAGGAGGAGTTCATTCTGCGCTCTGTGCGGGCGCCCGAAAGGGAGAGCCGAGGCCTTGCTGGTTTCCTCCTGCTCTCACGGGCCTGAACCTTGAAGCTTTGTGGGAAGAACCAGAGACAAGGACACCGGAGACTGAGACCTGGGCTGGGAGCCTGTTCGGTCTGAGCCTCGGCCTTCTTATCTGGGAAACAGCCGGCCTCCTCAATCCCACTCGGCACCGTCGGGCTCTCGCCGGCTAGCTCGACCTGGAGCGCTTTCTTCTTCCTGGCAGCCCAAATGGCTCAAGGGCCTTCTGCCCCTTTGACTCTCTAACAGGGTTTCAGGGACTCTGGGGGAGTGCTGGCTATTGCCCTGGGCCACTGCTCCCTCCTGCACCTCCTCCCCCACCTGGTCCTCCCCCTCCTCCTCCCCCTTGTTCCGCCTCCTCCCCCACCTGGTTCTCCCTCTCCTCCTCCTCCCCCTTCTTCCCCCTCCTCCCCCTCCCCCTCCTCCTCTTGCTCTTTCCACAATCAGGGCAGGGGAGAAAGGATGAGAAGAATATTCCCTAAAAACGTATATGCCTCGCACTCCTTAGGTCCATTATCGCATTTTGTCTTCTTCCAGGTAAGAACCATTATTCACCCATCTTACGGATTTAAGAAACTGAGGCTCGCCACGCCTGGCCTCACCCCGGGGAAGCCCAGAGCTGTGGCCTTTGCGTCAGACAGAGCTGGGTTCAAGCTCCGGTTCTGCCAGTTGCTGATGGGCTGGCTCTGGGCAAAGCCTCCCACATTTCTGACAACGCTGAGCACGTTTATCTGAGAGGAAACAATAAGATCTTTTTTTAACTACAAAAAATGAAAACCTACAGGAAGGGTGCTATGTTCGAAATACCAATCTCGTTATTATGTCACAGAAAGTAAATGGAATTTTTAAAAGGAAATTAGGTCAGTGTTCTTAGGCTTGCCATTAGACTTAAAATAAGGTCCAGACACCACAGCAGGGCCCATGTGGCCCTGCCCATGGGCTCCTCCCCACCTCCTGATCCCACTTCTCATGAGGTTCCCTTGACTCCCTCTTCTGCTCCCTATTTCCACTTGTGCTTTGCATTAGCTGATCCCCCCCACCCCCGACATGCACACTCAGGATGCTCCCCCTGCAGGGTTTTCTCCGTCTGGTTCATACTCATCATTCACATCTCAGCTTAAATGTCACCTCCTCAGAGAAGCCCTCCCTGACCACCTTATTGAACACTCCCACCCGTGCACTTCATCGCACTGGCTTATTTTCCCCGTGATCTGTGTTATAATCTGAAATGCTCCCTCTTGCATATTTTGGGGGGCACTTGGGTATTGTCTGTCTTTCTCCTTCAGCAGATAAAGCTGGGCCCTCCCCTGTCTCGTTCAGCATTCTATCTTTAACACCTAGAACCACGCCTGCCTTGTAGTAGGTGCTCGATAAATATTTGTTGAAAGAACGCGTGAAATGGGACAAAGGATACAAAGCGCTCGACAGAGAGCAAGCACTCAGCCTAACACAAGCCCAGGTCTGCTAGAAGATGTTCCAGTCCTTTCTTACTGACCCGCCACAGGGTCTGGGATTCCGCTGTTGAGTTCTGAACACAGCTATAGACAACACATCACATGATGGGCGTGGCTGTGTTCTGACACAGCTTTATTTACAAAACTGGGCAGCCAGCTGAACTTGGCCCACAGGTCCTGGTTTGTCACCTCTTGATGTAGGAGAGTCCCCTCCAGGACATCTCTTGGACAAAATGCAGGTTATGATCCGGGCACCAGCATTTGCAAGGTGGTTGAGGCTTGGTCAAGGCACCTGAAACAGGCTGTGTCAGCAGGACCCTGGACACTAATTACAACAGAGGCACAGGCCATAAACTTTATTGCTCCGCAGGACTTTGGCCCCCAACTTGGCTTTCTGCTGATTTTCCGAAGAGCGGCGGAGGTGGGCTCAGCGCTGTGCTCGCTGATGCGTCAGGGAAAGGGAGCCTGCACGTTTAATTAAATGTTATTCAAGAAATAAAATTCAAGCCCTCAGCTGACAACGCAGAATATTAAAGCATCAATTTCCTGAAGGAAACCTGCCTTAATGAGATTCTCCAAATAAATGGAAGGAGGGAAGAAACATATTAATCCCAGCTGGTGATGTCAGCCCCATCAACCCAGAGCGATGTCTTGATGAACAAAAACTGATGATATTGGTTTACTAGGAAAAAAAGGTGCGTGAGGTTCTGTGGAGTCCTCTGGATTCCAGAGATACGCATGCCCCTGGAAAGAAGACCTTTCCCTCTCGTGAGCCCCTAGAATGAGAGACGTCGTAAGAAGCTGTACCCCCCTGGCCAAAGGTGCTTATAATTGATTGGAGTCAAGCTGGGAGGTCTGGACAGGAGGGTCACAGGGCTCTGCCCTTGGTCCCGTCCCAGACAACCTTTCCATTAGTGACTTGGAGGGGCATAAGGGGGCATATTGACCTCACTTGTTGATAAGCTGAAGCTAGACCTCAATTCATTTATGTAGGGCACCTGAAGAACTTAGAAAATACATGCCTATCCCATGTTTCCCCGCCGAACCCCTCAATCCCTTCCCTGCCCCACAAACCAATACGAGTAAGATGTACTCAATGGAATGTCATCTTCACGGCTTCCTCCCTCCCCGTCCTGGGGTTGACTTAACATGGTGTCTTGAATTTGGCTCATTCATTTTCTCAAATACATATACTTTTTAGATGACACTTGAGGTCACTACCGGAAACGAAACACCGGCATTGCCCCCAGCAAAAAGTAGCCCCGAAGACAAATTTGACGACAACCTAACACGATGGTGGCTCGGGATCATCCGCCAGATGAAAACTGCGAGTCTGAGGTTCGGTCTCTTTTTGCTAGAGAGAGAGGAGCAAAGGTTAGAGAGGGGCTCCTCACTCTCTAGAACCCACTGAGTTTTCCATGAAACACCGACAGCTATTTGGTGACGTTTAGCATCGCGCTTCTGTACCGCGGCCTGTGCCTTAAATAAGCCCAGATCATTTCTGTTGCTTCCACTCCCAGATGCCTAACTGATGGATATACAGTCTCCTGATTATTCGGCTCTCCCCACTCCCGGGACCTACTCTTCTGCGTTCACAGAGAAGCTTCATTCCGGGATGTGAAATAAAACAGGGCTCAGTTCAGGGGTGGCTTGATTTCTGCTCAGGTCCCGATCTCACAGTTCTTGGGAGGGAGCCCCATGTCAGGCTCTACACGGACAGCACGGAGCCTGCTTGGGATTGTCTCTCTCTCTCCCTCTCGCTCTCTGCCCCTTCCCTGCTCAAGCTTTGTTACTCTAAATAAATAAATAAACTTTAAAAACCAAGGCTCAGTTCCCAGAACAACCGGTTAACGGTGAGAGGCTGTTGAGGACCTTCTGACTGCCTGTGGCTGTGGCACTGGGACAGGACAGAGCCCTTTCTGACTCATTCGGTACTAATCTCCCCCGATGTGGTGCCTGGGGCATCGAGCCCACGGTAGAGGATGCTGTTTGACTGAGGATGCTGTTTGACTAACTACAGCTACGCACCGCTCCAATGCAGTCAGAGATGTCTGCTGGTGTTCGGGGAGAAAGCCTGTGTACGTATTTTCCCATCTAAGGCTGTACCTAAAGCCTGGAGACGTTTCCCAGAGCGACGGGGGAGGCTGTCAATCTTGATTATGGGCGGGATGAATCTGCTTGGGGGAAGTTTGATTGAATGTCCGGCCATCACCATTAGTTTTCATTGAATCCTAAATATAAATATGAAGAATCAGAAAAGACAACCAGATTGTGAAAAATCTCCCAAATTTATTTTTGCAGTGCTGTTAAATCCATTTCTGATTAAAATAATTCATCACTTATCTATAGCAAGCAATACTGGGTGGTTATCCATATGCGAATCTGTCGTAGAAATATGCACCCGCTTAAAGTGATTTTTAATAAAAATACATTATTTTTAGCCAGCAATTTGGTTCCAAGGGCTGGCTGCTGACAAAGGGAAGGGAGCTGTTCTCCGACTCAGTGAATGTTTTCCAGAAAATAAATTAAGGGGAAAACAAGAGAGACAGTTAGCTCCCAATGCGATAGATTCGTGGTGCTTAACTTTGCTTCAAATTTCATTGTTCTTAATTTTGGGTGGGGGACGGGGACAGCTTGTGGCTGTTGTTTGGTTTTTAATAAAATCCATCAGACAGCTCCTGATAACTCTGGCTGGGTTTGTAGTTTCCTTGAAAGTGTCATAACTTGGAGAAAAACTTGAAAAATTGCCCGGAATGTGCCCAGACGAAAGGTTCTTTGGGGTGGCATTCAAGGCCCTTCACATGTCCCCCATATTCCCTGCTGCCCAGGTCTCCAAACCTATGCTTCGGCCGTAGAAAACTCTCATCTTTCTCGGGAGCAGCAGACACAGTATGTTCTCTCCGAAATAAAAGAGGAGGAAACAAGAAAACACATATATATGCTTGCATTTGCATGAAGCAAGTCTGGAAAGTTGCTCAGGAGACAAAAGGAAGTGGTTGTGTGGGGGGTGGGCAGGGAGGAGGGTGGGAAGTGCACGGGGCAGAGGAAGGGATGGGCAAGGGGAGATATTCACTATGTATCTTTTGTTGCCTTTAGATTTTCAAACTATGTGGATGTAGTGCTTTGGGAAAGAGAAGGGAAGGGGAGGGGAGGGGAGGGGAGGGGAGGGAAGGGAAGAAATTCTCATTATTCCAGGAACACACTTCCAGACCTTTATACTTGCTAGTCTCACTTCCTCCTTGACTAGCAGGACCTCACGCCCCCATACATCCTTCCATAGTTTGCTGGCAAACTCCTATGGATGCTTCAGAACCCAATTCACAGGCCACCGCCTTACCCTCCTGTCCCCCATGAGCGATGTACCCAAGAAGGGTTCTTCTGTGCTCCAAACCACCTTCGTCAGAAGGTGAACTCCCCCCTGGGCAGGACTGTAGATGCCTTGTTCTCTGTAGTAGCACCGGACTCTAGTGCCCAACACATAGTAGCTGATCAATAAATGCTTGTTGAATGAATACGTGAGGAGCCTTTAGACATGTGAACTAACCTCTCTGAGATCCAAGTTCTGCCCCCAGGGGTTGCGGCAAAGACTCAGTGAGGTAAACTCCCTTGACACGAGCATACAGTGTTAGCTCTATTGTTATGGTTGTATTTGTGGCGGCTGTTGCCACACTGTGTGACAATCACCTGCTATATTCCTGCCTCCACACCCAGACGGGACATTCTTGAGGACAGGGGCCCTGTTTGTCCACCTCCATCACACTTCTGCGGTGCCAGCCCTAGACTAGAAGCCAGCAAGGAAATGGTTCTCAGGTTTGTTGACTGACTTTCAAAGGGGGAGTAAATGAATGAGGAGACTTCTGCCAGAGGGGAGGGAGGAAACAGAGCGGACGGGCAGGGGGGAGCCACTCTTGCTGATGCCTGCAACCCCAGCAATGTTCAAAGCACGGCAGAGCTGGAAGAGACCAGAAGTCAGACCCCAGCCGAGTAGCAATCCTCTGCTGGGGATTCAACATGAGAGGAGAGAGCTGGAACCAGAAGCCTGGCCATCCTCCGGTGGGGGCCCTGCTCAACCGGTCCTCACCCACTCACCCTCCTCCTGTAGGTTAATGCCCAGCCCCTGAGCCATCCACCCACTGGCCCTCTCCTGGTGTGGCTTTCCCGTGGGTGCCAGCCTGCCCCAGTCCTGGCCCACTCCCCCAGCCCCCGGCACTGGTCCCGTGCACAGCACTGGGCTTTGATCTTTGACAAGCAACACAAGTAGCTCCCGTGTGGTGAACCGGACCCGGCACTTTGCAGGTGTTGTTACTTCAGTGTTGCTGTCCCCGTTTTACAGAGGGGAAACTGAGGACTGAGGAAGTCCAATGACTTTCTCACTTTTGCGCAGCTGTTCGGAGGCCACAGCCAGGACTTCATCAAAGGTCTGTCTGATTCTAGGATAAGGGCTCTTGACGACACCCCAGGTGGCCCTCCCTATGAGACCCGTGGCACAGGCTCGCTGATGGTCACACCCCTCGTCCAACCCTAACAGCTCTTTCAGTTTCCTGTTCCAACTGGGGATGCAGCACCCAGGAAAGCGTCTCCTGCAACCTCTTTGAACACCTGCCCAGATGAGGAGCTCACTCCCTCACTGCCCCTTCCTGTCTAGTTTCCTTTTTACCACACTGGTAGGCAGGCTGATGCTCCTTGGGGTTTCCCAGATCAGGCAGGGAGGGGCCCTGCCACCCCCACCCTGACTCTTGCCCCAGAACTCAGCCTGGCATCCACCTTTGGAGGGGGGCCCCCACCCTTCATGCTTTGGCACGGTGTTAGACACATAGCTGATGCTCGACGCGGCAATCTGGGTTTTCTCCCGGGTAATCAGACCCCAGAGGAAGGATGCTCCCCTTGGCCCAGGCTGTCTCTGATGTACCTGAATATTCTTCAAGCTCAACTGTGTTGCCACCTCCCCAAACTGCCTTGGGTGGCTGGGAGGGCACATCGCTCTCCGGATGAAGTATTAATCGCCCTGGGTGGGCGAACCTAGTTCCCGTTTGCTCCATTCACTCATTCTCTCATTCCCCATTCACTGTGAATATTCTCGGCTGGGCACAGAAATCCACGTACAGCAGACAGGCCCTGACCTCAGAGGGTCATAGGAAGGGAAACAGACAACAAAAAGGAGAGCCGATCACACCGTAACTGATGGACGCTTTGTATCATCTTGGTTGAATGCTGCAGACTATGTGCTCCAGGACAAACAGCATCTGTCTGTCCATCACCATTTCCCCTGGCTGGGAGCAGGTGCTTGTGGGGGCTCACCGCCAATGGAGTGAAGGAACCACCCAATGAATGAACGTCCTAGAGGTTTGTTTGTTGCTGTTGGAACATAGAGGGCAGAGCCAGCGCCTTGGGAAAGGGCATGTGAAACAATGTATTCAACCTCATGGCTCCTGGGTCCGGGCGTGTGGGTATTGGAGAGACCACAACTGAGCAGAAGGAACCGCCCAGAAAAGGCGGAGAGGCGTGGCCAAGCATGACCTGTTTGCAAAGCTGCCAGGGTTTCAGGTGGCGGCTCGAGGAAAAGCACTGCGGTCTTGTGCACAGGCACTTTCACTCGGAATTTTGCGCGCAGCGTGGAGGCTGAGATAGGACCCTTGGCGGTTGTGGCTCGCACAAGGGAAAAGGGAGGGGATGTGCCCACACCTGTGGGGAGCAAACTTCCCTCCTGTTTCCTGCCCTTCTGGCCCGTCTGGGTTCCCAGACCAGCAGATGTGACCTTGAGTGTCTGCCTCCCAGGGGATGAGGGCTGTCCGTGCCTCCAGAGCAGACAGGCATGTACGAGAATTCAAGGCACTCTGCAGCGACTGGCCAGGTGATGCGCCCTTTCCTGGGTCTGACAGATCCCTGGGCTGCGCATCGACCAGTGTGCCCACCCCCACACACTGTGATTAGCCAGGGTGCGGTGACAGCCAGTGACATTAATTATCTGTGAGTTACAGGCGTCTGAGAGCACAAACAGGCGGCCGTCAGCAGAGCAAAGCAGCGTCCTCACTGTCCCCGTGCTCTGCAGCCAGGACCATGAGCAGGGACGTGGCTCTGCAAGTTCAAGGAGGGGTGGGCGAGGCCAGCCGCCCTTCCCAGCAGTCTCGGGGGTTGTGCACAAGCAATGCCTGGGTCACTTCACGAGAAGGTCAGGCTCCCAGCGGGGAGCAGTGCCTTACCCACCGTCCTGCCCCGACGCCCAATCCAGTCCGTCCCCACATTCTGGCGGTCCCGCCCCCTGAACAGTCCTTGCGTCTGTCTGTCCGGTTCTCTGCAGCCCCTCGCTGCCAGGCCGCTCGCGTCGCCTCGTTTCCCCCTCCTTCGTCCTCGACTCTAGCCCAGGCCCGCCCTGCACCCGACAGCCAGCGTGCGCTTTTCAGCGTCGACGTCCGACCCCGCCGCACCTCTGCTCCGAGCCCGCGTCCCTGCATCCCTGCACACCCAGCTTGTGGCCCTGCCGGACCCTCCAGCTTCTTCTCCACCTCAGCTCTCCGCTGCCCCATCACAGACACTGTCAACGGCTTTCCCGACGAGTCCCCTTGGCCTCTAGCCACGTGGCGTTTGCACCTGCTGTGCCCTGTGACTGGAAGGCTCTCTCTCCGTCCTGCACACCCTAGGCTTCCTTAACCCTCACCTCACGCGTCCCAAGTCCCCAAGTTCCCTCAAGTCCCAAATCATGGTAAATTCCTTGTCTTGAAAGGAGGCAGTGCGGCATAGAGACCAAAGCCACGGAGACTGGTTCAAATCCCGGTCCATCCTCTGGCTGTGTGACTCTGGGCGAGGTACTTAACCTCTCTGAGACTCCATTACCTCCTCTATGACCAGAGATGACAGTAATCCCAATCCCACAGGGCTGCTTGAAGGACTAAAGGACTTACTAGAGATTCCGGCCCTTGGAGAAGAGCCTGGAACGCGAGTGCCCGACAAGCTGTGGCTGTCGCTGTTTATACACTTCCTGTTTCTCTGTAACTACATCCTCAAGGGTGGGATAATTTGATCAGTTCTGTCTTCGAGGCTCTTCTCTGCTCTAGGCCAGGGTTTCTGACCTGGAGCACTGTTGACCTTTGGGGACGGATAACGGTCTTGGGGGTGTCCCCTGTATTGCGGGGCATCCAACAGCGTCCCTGGCCTCTGGTCACTAGATGCCAGTAGCACCCTCCGGGCTGTGACAACCAAAAATGCCTCCAGCCTTTGCCCAGATCATCCTGGGGGAGGCCCCGCCCCTGTCCCCACGTGAGCGGTGGGCATAGGTGGTCTCCACCACTGTTTCTTCCCCAACACCTAGCACAGTGCCTGGCCCAAGACAGGTTCTCATCGAATACATGTTAAGTGAGCCAGTGAGTGAGTGAGTGAGGCATTGCAGGAGACATCTGTAGTATAAAGATCTCAGGGCATGTGAAGCCAGAAGGTCCGGGGTCAAGTGCTGCTTCCACTCATCCCAGAGGGGGTCACCCGGTGCCCATCGGTTCACTGCTGTCTCCCCATCTGAGAAACGAGGTGATAATGGCCGTGATCTGTCTCCCACGACGGGGCTGTTACGAGGCTCAGACAAGCAAATGGAAGATAAAGTGCTTTATAAACTGTGGAGCGCTGTACAGATGAGGAGGTTTGTAGGCGGCCCCTTGGAGACCAGTAGACGTCCCTCCCATCACCACGCTGTGGCTGGCCTTGTCTGGCATCGTCGGGGCTCTGACGGGCATGGGTGGATAATATATGTCGTACATAAGGAAGCAAACGTATCCCTTCGTCTCCCTTTTAATATCGCTGTCAATACGTCTCACGGCGGGGCGGGGGGGGGGGGGGGGGGGAATCATCGAGATACCCAGCGTGCGATGGTGGTGATGGGGTCAGAGCAGCAGGCTCTCACCCCTGCTACGAGGCCAGTTTCCCCATCATTGCTTCACTGTGGCTGATGTCTTGGGTAGATTGTGGCGGCAAGTGCATTTCGAATTACGGCAAGCCCAGGGCACTTAATTACACTGTGTTTCTGATAAGGAGAGGCACAGCGTGGTGGGAGAGCTCTCTGCTTGAGTTCTCCAACCCAAGGGCAAGTCCTGGCTGTGATGTGCTCCGGCCGTGTGAGCTTGGGCACGTCCCCTGCCCTCTCTGGGCCCCATTAGCTTACCTATGAGATGGGAGCAGAGGAGGTGTTTAGAGAAGGGGCAAGACCGGGTGGGATTGCTGGCTGGCTCTGTTCTCAGGAAATTCTGTCACAGGTGCCAACAGCATTTATTTGCAGGAAACGGCCCCTCCCGGGGGACCAGGAAACACAACGATTTGACTTCTAAAATAAACCCAAGAATATTCTTCCGCTTTCTGCTGGCTCCTTAGGGTAGCATGGCCCAGTGGATAGGGTGTGGAGCCCAAGCAGTGAACTGGGAATTTGGCTCAAGCACCTTGGCCCTCCTTTTTCACATCCCCAAAATGTGCAGCGAGGGCGCTAAGCACTTCTGTCTCGGATGGTTGTTGTGATGGTCAAAGGAAAGAACTGAGACGATGTATAACGATTGCTTAACTCAGTGCCTGGTACACGGAAGGTTCTGGGTCAGTGAAAGGAGCTCCGTGTCAAGTGGCAAGTCCCTTCCATCCTGCGACAGAATTTACCTTTCCTGTCCTCCCGGAAGGTCCTCAGCCTCTTCCCCATAGAACAAAATACCAAGCTGGCGAACACCCAAATTAAAGGTGGGGGGACTTGTCTTGTCCGTGTCTAGGAGTATCTCCAGAATTCAATTCCAACACCTGGTGTCGCTTAGAATTAAGCCAAGACACTACCTGGAGATCCCGGGGGCCAGTGCTGATCACTTGGCTCCCAGGGTCAGAGTCGCCTCACTGGAAACCACATCCCCAAGAGTCCGGCACCCCATGGCCCCCTCCCTGGGCCTGCCTCTTCCCACCTGTGAATGCTGCAGCCCAGCCGGAAGGATTTCTAACATGGTATCTGAGCTCTAGAACACTATGACCTCTGTCTTTTTTCCACTCCTTCTATGTGGCTGGTCATTTGCGGGAGTGCCACAGTATCACGCCTTCGTGGGATTCAAATCTGATTAGGAATAGTGAGGAAATGCGCAAAGGGAGGCATCACCAAGGGGCAGAGAGACCCTACTGGCCGACTCCAGGCTGGCTTCAGGTATGCAAACTACTCACTCGAGGTCGTGGCTCCTAGGTGGACTTGTTTTGTTTTGTTTTGTTTTGTTTTTAACATCTATTTATTTTTGAGAGACAGAGAGAGACAGAGAACAAGCAGGGAAGGGGCAGAGAAGGAGGGAGACACAGAATCCAAGAAGCAGGCTCCAGGCTCTGAGCTGTCAGCACAGAGCCCGATGCTGGGGCTCAAACCCACCAACCGTGAGATCGTGACCTGAGCTGAAATTGGCTGCTCAACCGACTGAGCCACCCAGGAGCTCCTAGGTAGACTTTGTATGTTTCTGTGCTGAAACCGGAAGTTCAGTGTAGACTGTTAGGTAATAGCCTGGTTCCTGCAGTCACAGACTTGGATTCCAGTGGTTACTTGGCCTGTTATTAATTGTGCAGCAATGACCTCTGTCTTATTTGCCGTCACATCTCCGGTCCTGTGTGGGCACTCAGTTCCCTTAACAGAGGAGGCTAATAATGGCCACCTACCCCCTAGGGTGCTCCAAAGATCACATTCATTAACCCATGTGAATGCTTTAGCTCCGTGCCCCGCCCAAGGCTAGTGCAAAAACCTGGCCACAGTAATTCTTTATAGAACCGGGCATCCTTGGATTTCAAATTCTAGTATACCAGCATAACAAGAGCGCTTGTTCAAAATGGATTGCTAGATATGTTCTCACCACGGAAAAGAAATGGTAATGGTATGACGGGATGGAGGTGTTAGCTCAGCTAGGGTGGCAGTCCTTTTACAATATATGGATGTATCAAATCAACAGGAGGTGCATCTCAACCTACACAATGTTATAGTCAATTACACAATGTTCTATGTCAATTACATCCCAATAAAGCTGGGTTGCGGGGGAAGATTGCTGGGGAGGAGGTGGGTGTGGTTCTAAAAGCCTAACTACAGGGATCCTTTGACCCAGGAACTCTTCAGTGTCTTGACTCCGTGATAGATACACCAACCGACACCTGCGATAAAATTGTACAGAACCGAATACATACGCGACGCGCACACACAAGTGACTACACAACTGGAGGGTTGTATCAATGTCAATGTTCTTGCTATGATCGTATTCCACAGTTTGCCAAATGTTGCCACTGGGGGGAAAGGGGGAAAGCTTACAGAGGATTTCTCTGTATTATTTCTGACAACTGGATGTGACTTTAGAATTACTGTCTTAAAATAAAAACTGTATTGCTGGACCCCAGCCCCAGACTAGGAGTCTCACGCGGTAGAAATTGCATTTCTTTTCCTAGCGCGTTACTTTTCTTCCCCCCAGCTTTATTGAGAAACATTTGACATAGAACACTGTGTAAGTCCAAAATGGCCAACATGACGATTTGATGTACATTTATATTGAGAGATGATCACCACAATGAGGTTAGTTAATGCGTCTGTTTACCTCGTATTAGTATTTTGTGTGTGTGGCGAGCACATTTCAAATCTGTTCTCTTAGTAATTTTCTATTAACTAGACACCGTGCTCTACATTAGACCCCCGAACTTATTCATCTTATAACCCGAAGTATGTACCCCTTGATCATCATTACCATTTTCCCCACCCCCCCTCCCCCGGCCCCTGGCAAACACCAGTCTACTCTCAGTTTCTAGGAGTCCAGCCCTTTAAGAGTCCACATCTAAGGGAGACCATACAGCATTTGTCTTTGTCTGAGTTACTTCATTCAGCATGATGTCCTCAAGGTCCGTCCACGTTGTCACAAACGGCAGTGCTTCCTTCTTTTTAAGGCCGAATGATATTCCGCTGTGTGGATGCACCCTCTTCACCCATTCACCCACTGAACTTGGATTTGCAACACATTCCCAGGTGACGCCAGCGATGTCGCTGGTCAAAGGACCAGGTTACCCTGATAAATCAAAGAGGCGCCAGAGAAGCGGAGAGAAGATAGAAAGTTTGCATCTGCATGATAATCGCAATGTGAACAATCCAGGCGGGTAGGAAAAGTAAGTCCGTAAATTCCCACAAGGATCTGGCTTCTTTCCAAGTGTGGCCCCAGCACCCCCTCCCCTGCGTGGTGAGACACGGCCATGTTCATCTGCCATCTTTCCCTGGGGCAAGAGGGAAGAGAAGAACTCCGGGACGAGCAGTTTCTTTGGAAGCAGGCGGAGAGGACGTTGCCCTCATGGCCCCCACTCATATTCCCCGGGGACAGACACATCACAGGACCGCACCTTGCTGCAAGGAAGGCCAGGAAATGCAGTCTGTAGACAGGTGATCCTGTTCCCAGGAAGAAGGGAGGGACAAATGGAGGCGGGGGCAGACTGCAATGTGCCACAGTTGCCTTGACCTGGAAAGAGCTAGAACATGGAGGGCTCCATCCTGGAGCGTCTCAGAGAGGTGAGCGATGACGAGGCAGCGATGAGAGCTGAGCTCAAGAATCCTCTTATCCTCACTTCCGTTGCTTTGTTAGTCTCATTGGTTTCCCTTTGCACGTGCGAAGAAGGATGACCTAAAAAGCCAACAGCTCGAGGGGTGGTTTGGGGGGGTCAAACCCTGATGCAGCTTCGCTCTGCCTAGGTTCCAGGCAGACTCCAACCCTGCCAGCTCCTGGTCCCCCTGCCTTCCAAATCCAGGGTCGAGGGAAGGCAGGGTCACTTGGCAGCTTCAGTAAAGACTCCTGGCCTCTGGGCTTGGAGCAAAACCGCTGGAGACGCCCCTCCCCAGCCCCCTGCAGCCCAGTAGCTTGAAGGACAGTCAGACCTTTGCCCAGAGTCCACTGGCTCCACCAGCCACCATGCAGTGGCCTCCACTGTGCCGTCTGTGTGCCACATGGTGCTGAAATATCTCACACACCGAATGAGGCAAGGTCATTCACGGACCCCCTGCAGATGCCCAACAGCAAGTCCAAGTTTTCACTCGTGCCTCTGACTAACCACTGACAGGTCGGAGGTTCCAACCACCCCCATCTTGGGTTTCATTAATTTGCTGAAGAGGTTCAGAGAACTCAGAGAAATATTTGACTTACTAGATCACTGGTTCATCATAAAAAACCTGTAACTCAGAAACACCAAAATGGTAGCGGCGATGCATAGGGTAAGGCACGCGGGAAGGGGCTCGAAGCTTCCATTGCCCTCACCGAGGGATCTACTCCCCTAGAACCTCCATGTGTTCACCGACCTGGAAGGTCTCTGAACCCCGTCTTTTTGGGGGTTTTTAGAGGCTTTATCACATAGGCGTGATTGATCAGCTCATTGGCCACTGGCTATCGAGTCAACCTCCAGCTCATCTCCCCCTCCTCAAAAATCAGGGAGTGAGCCTAAAATCATAGGGATTGGTTCCACCAGCC
Source organism: Panthera uncia (assembly GCF_023721935.1). Classification (NCBI taxonomy): domain Eukaryota; kingdom Metazoa; phylum Chordata; class Mammalia; order Carnivora; family Felidae; genus Panthera; species Panthera uncia. The sequence continues at coordinate 15,387,426 of NC_064815.1, forward strand.
CCCATCCTTAGCTGCTTTCCAAAGGCCGCTTCGTTAACACAACAAATCCTTTCTCTCTCTCATCAGAGGAAATTCCAAGAGTTTTAGGAGCTCTGCCCTGGGAACAGCATGAAGACCACATATGTATTTCTTACTATAGAATCAAAATAACACAGTGATGAAGATGCAGAGGACAAGATGGTGGTGATGCCTACATTTAGAAGATCCGTATTGTGCACCAGGATCTTTATTTCGTGTGTAGCCCGTGATCTACATACGGCCTTTACAAATGGTGACTCAGAGGGGCGCCTGGGTGGCTCAGTCGGTTGGGCGCCTGACTTCGGCTCAGGTCGTGATCTCACAGCGCATGAGTTCGAGCCCCGCGTCGGGCTCTGTGCTGACAGCTCAGAGCCTGGAGCCTGTTTCGGATTCTGTGTCTCCCTCTCTCTCTGCCCCTAACCCACTCGCATTCTGTCTCTGTCTCTCTCGAAAGTAAATAAACATTAAAAAAATTTTTTTTAAAATGGCGACTCAGAAGTTCAACACACGCCAAGATCACAGAGCTGGCAGGTGCCCCGACATTAATCCAGAGAGTTTGCTCTCCACCAACATGTCAAATGTTGCCAACTGGTGTCCCCAAACCCTGCAGATGTATCCTGTTTGACCTACAGCGTGCTTTACATTGTTTGGATTGGTAACCAATATTTAAATAGAGGACTTGGGGCCATTCCCGTTGTTGTTTTCCTAAGACTAAAGGTATCCTAGTTTCTCGCTTTCAGAAAATTCAGGACATCTGACATCACCAAGGCCACGATTCTGGCGTGATAACAGTTGTCCAGGGCTGTCCGCCATGGACCCCGCCTGTGCTCACCCATTTTGCCAAAGTCTCCCCCTGGGTTATTTCTCTTGTTAGGTCACAGGCTGGCCCCGTTAGCATTTGCATTTTCAGCTGTTTCTACAAGAGGCAGAGTGGGCTGGTGGTCAGCCAGCTGGCTGTTAGACACTGCTGAGGGACCTTCCCCTGGCCCGAGAGCAGGACACTGGCTCTGGGACCTCGCTGGCCTTCCAGATCCCTGAGAGGCCTGCTGGGGGTGGGGTGGGGGCTGGCCTGATGGGAGCCCGGGTGACTGGACCAGAAGCCACCATGATATTTCCCTTAAAGAGCATGATGTGGATTTAGACCAGAGACGATGTTGGTTTGGGAGGGGCAGGTCCTGTGCTCTCTGCACTGCGCCCGCTGGGAAAAACCGGTCTTCTGACACCCACATCTTGACGCTGGCTCGGCAAAATCCACCCCACCCCCCACCCCCGGAACTATGAAACTGCATAAAAAGATTTGATCAAAGCCCCCATCAGCCGCCAAGCTGTAATGACTTCTGTGATTTTTTTCTTAACCGGGTTTTAATTTTTATGTTTATTATTTGGGGACCGACCGAGCAGAGGCAATGGCTCAGCCTCTGGATTCCACTCTCATTCTCTCCTGTGAAGCACTTTAAGAACTCGGGGAAACTCAATTGTAAAAGAAAGGCGTTCGGCTCTCAGTGTTTCATGGTTTGTTCCCGCTCCCTGGGCTTGGAGACAGCTCGGGAACTTAATTAAAATCAATGGAGAAAAAGAATTGAATAAATCACAACATGAATATCTCTGAAAGTCTATATCACAGTGCAGCCGCACAGAGGTGGAAAAAGACATTCTGTTCCCTCTCTCCCTCTGGAAAGGGGGAAAATTAAAATGATCTCACAGTGCACTTGATATCTTCCTCTCTCTCTCTCTCCCCCTCCCCCCTTCTCCCCTCTCTGTGCTCTAAAAGCAGAAATAGAAGGGGGAGACCATCAAGAGATCAAGGGTGTGGATCTGCCCCTCATCCACAAGAGAGGTCACGACCACACAGAAAAGACCTCCATCCCTTATTGAACAGGAAGCATATGATAATCTGCTTCCTCAAGCAACCCTACGAAGTCAGCGTGCTTAAGCCCCATCTTGCAAATGACGTAAGTCATTTTCCCCAGTTTGCCTGGGCTTTGGGTAGCTCCTGATGTTCATCGTTTGCCTTGGACTTGGCAAGATCTCCTTCCCACAATAGCCCAGACACTGGGCACTCTACAAGACCCCCCACGTGACCCTGGCTCCGGGCACAATTACACTTAACCACTCTGTCCCCAAGAGAACTGAGCGCGTTCCTGAAGGTGCCAGAGGAAGGAATTCTCTTCCGGCCTTGAAAACGCACTCGAGCTTCTAACATCCCTCATTCTCCACAAGTAGTTCTTGCCCAGATCTGACTGAACCCTTTGGGCTGCAGGCTGGATCCTGTCCTGGGGATGCATCGGAGAGTAAGCGACGGGCCCTCTTCCCTCATCGCTCCCTCCCGCCATCCTCCCCAAAGTTCTACCCTCTTACCAGATAAAACACCCAACTCAGTGCCTGGTGCAAAGGTCGTGCTTATTTGAATTTCAGTTACTTGCTTTCGTCCCTTCCTTCCACCATGCCTGGGCCCTGGGGTTGCAGAGGTCAGCGGCCACCTCCGTCCTTCTCTTCCGTTAGCTGCTCAGAGTCTAGAGAGAAGGATCACCCCTCAAGACGTAGCTGCAATGCAGAGTGTGATCATAGAGCGAAAACTCCTGAGGGTCCCCAGGGAAGGACCCGCTCTGCCTTTTACGACCCACTCCCCATCACGTCACTGTGTCTAAAACCTTCCTGTCGCCCTTGGGGAGAAGGTCAGATCCCTGGGCCCTGCCCGATCTGACTCCACCTTCCCTCTTCTCGACTCTCACGCCGGCCGGCGCTCCCTGCCCTCAGGATCCTCGCGCAAACTCCTCCTTATTCCTGGTAGATTCCTGCCTCCCCACTTCGTCTGGCCAAACCTTCTTTATCTTTCGTAACTCTGCTTACATGCCACTCTCCCAGGGAGGCCCTCAGTAACTCCCACGCAGAAGCTACCTCGCGTCCCTTGCTGCGGGCTCAAGCTGCATAGCACCCGATAGGTTCCCCTTTCAAACGCGCACACGTCGGCGAGTAGTCGCTCACCGGTTGCTTCCCTGATGGACCGCAAGCACCCCGACGGAGTGGGGAAGACGGTATTGTGGTTAAATCTCCATGGTTGGCTAGGACGGACCCGCGGGAGAGGGGAAGCGGATGAAGCACGGATATAAAAGACGTGTTGAGGGTTGGATCGTCGTGTGTGTTGATGAACGCCTGCCCCCATAGTGCCATATAACAAACCACCTCGAACTCGGCGGCTTGTGGCGAAAAGCGCTCACCGCATGCTCGTGGGTCTGTGGGACGACCGCAGTTCAGCTCATCTGGGTGGCTACAGGCCGTCTGCACTGACTCCAGCCTCTGGGTTGGCCCGGGTGGGCTCCATGTGGGTTCGTTCCGGGCCCAGACCCTTCTCAGGGCAGCTCCCCGGAGCCCCTTACGACGTGGCCCAGAACAGACAGACGCTCTGACGCTCCCAACCCCATCCGGGCTAAGCCCCCAAGCTAGCGGGACAGAGAAAGGTACCCTGCCTCAACTGGGCCGAAGGGCAGAACCACATGGCAAGGAGCACAGAGACCGCTGCGTGCGGGAGGGTGGGAGCCATCGCAGAGGCCATTCCACCCCTCACAGCAAGAGCAAGGCCAGGAAGGAAGACTCAAAGCTGGTCTCCGGGTGCTTCTCTGTGCGAGCGGCTCAGGTGCATGTCACGTGTCATTCTCTGAGGCGGAGAGCACACTTGAGGGGGACGTTGAGGTCCGTGCTGAGCGCACTGAGCGTGTGCAGGGATCCAGACAGGCAGACGGGTCTAGTCCTCTGCTGGTTCCACTGGTCCGTGTCGCAGAGGGAAGTTCTGAGGTCACCTCTGGGGGCAATCCAAGCTTTGGGGATGGAGAGGGTTGTGGGTTGTGCAGGGGTGAGTGTGGAGGGCGGCAGACATCACTGACTGGTTAGCCCTTGCCCACCGCCTCTGCAGCCAGGGCTGGCCATGTGGCCCAGCTCCAGCTAATGAGACGAAAGGGAAGGTTCCCCGGGAGGGCTCTGGGGAGGTTTTTGCTCTACTGGTAAAAGGCCAGCTACATGGAGAGGGGCACCGGTGCTCCTCCTCAGCAGGGTCCCTGACCCCCGCCACAGCAGCTCGTGAGATTGACAGGCTTCAGGGAGAAAAGCTAACAAACAGGCTAAAGACGTTGAGGGAAAAGTGCAGAGAGAGCCCGGGTCTTTAACGACGTCACCGGGCAACCCTAAGACCTCCAGAGACCGCTTCAGGGAAACAGTGAGATTCCTCATGATTTGGGCCACGGTTGCTCAAGCAATCTGTCATCCACAGCTGAATGTGTTCCTAACTGATACGAGGGCTATGACTTTAACCCTGGGGAGTAACGACAGATATTCGATGGGTGGGCGAAAGAGGGGGAGCCCGTAAAAATAAAATAAAAAGAGACAGGGGTCTGGGATTGTGGACAGCGTATCAACATACAATCAGAGCCCAGTTCTGCAAGCAATTTCATTACAACAGCGCATCACAATTACCCATGGTTTTCACAAGCAGGAGGCCACCGCCGTGGACTAAGAGTTTGTGTTTCCCCCAAGTTTGTGAGTTGACATCCTAACCCCCAAAGTATTGGTGCTGGGAGGTGGGGCCCTCGGGAGGTGATTAGGTCAGGAGGGTGGGGCCCTCGTGAATCGGATTAGTGCCCTTATACAAAGAGACTTGAGTGGCCTCCCATGCCTGTTCCTCCACGTGAGGATGCAGTAGATATGGGGCCACGTGTGCATCCTGAGTTGGGCCTTCACCCGACCCCAAATCTGAGGGCACCTTGATCTGGGACTTCCCAGGGCTCCAGAGCGCTGAGAGGTAAGTTACTGCTGTGTATAAGCCACCTAGTCTATGGTTTTCTGCCGTAGCAGCCCAAACCCACTAAGACAAACTACTGATATAATTCACTGTTTTTTTGCGGGAGCGGCGGAAGGAGTGGGAGATCATAAGGACTGAGGAGCACACAGATACTTGGGGAGCACCAGGGTCTAATCGCCGCCCCTCCCCTTTGGGGGGGACCTCATGCCGGACTCCGGGGCTGAGGCACATGACCCAGAGATGGCCATTTACCCCAACCAAACCCCCCCCCTCAACTCTAGCATTAGTTCAGAGGTTGGCATGTGCCCAAAGTTGGGCTAATCAAAGTGGAATCTGGGCTTTGTGTTAGGTGAGAGGAAGACAGTCTCTCTGTCTCTCTCTCTCTCTCTCTTTCTCTCTCTCTCCCTCTTTGTTACAGTATTTGGGAGGAAAGTAAGAAAATATATTGCTTCTCATAAAAATGCAGTGAAAGATAAAGTACAAACAGCTCCTCTGTCATGCTGAATTATTGTCATTCTGTGATTAACACTCCATGCATCACCCTGGTATTGCAGACACTCTTTTTTACGCCGGACTTGAACTTGGAAGGATGTGAGGATTAAGCCATGTTGCCATCACACAGGTAGAGACTCTGAAATCAGATTCAACCCAGAAAAGGCAAGAAGGAGGGAAGACCTTGCGACATTATGTGAGCACCTGAATCAAACCCTACCTGAAGCCGGGACATCCTGAACTTCAGTAACAAATCCCTTTACCGTCCTCTTACCTCTTTGCACGAGTTGTGTAGGGTTGCCGCTTGTGTGAAAAGATTCCTGATAAAAGGAGTGAAATGGAGTGGAGGACGTGGTGACCAGTGACTGTCCTTCTTACTCAAAAGTTGGCATTAGCAGGCAATGATTAAATCCCTCCCAGCCCTCTCACAGGATTGCCCTGTTTCGCCACCATTATTCAGCCAGCAGCTGTCATTTCTGCCTTATGTGATGGGAGAGGAGGGGAGAGGCTGTCCAGCTCCTTCAATCCCTTTCTGTCTGAGCACACTGGGGTCTCACACTCCTTTCCTCCATCTGGAGACAATGAGCCACCCCTCTGATTTATAATTCCCTGTTTTCATTTGCTTTTGTTTTCATCAGCTTTCAGTGAAATGCTCCAGTCGTTCCCAAAAAGTACATCCAAGGGCAGGCACTGACTTCAGGGTAACCAGCGGTCTCTGTGCTCTGCTGCAACCCTGCTGAGATTATCCATGTTGGACCAGAGCTTTTTGCCAAGAGCTCCTAATAATTCTCTGAGCATGGCTCGCTCAGAGCTCTGAATCACAGAGGGGCAGCGGCTGCTGCTGGGGGCTAAGTAGCAGTAGCTGTGCAGGTCAGAGGTTCATAGGGGCAGGGAGCCAACAGACCACCGCCGTCATAGGAACGCTCGTAGGGTCATTGGCCCTCCATCTGTCACCCCGGGACCTTGCTCAGGAGAGAGGCAGGAAGAGAAAAGGGGCCAGAAGCAGACAGATGCCCTGATGTGAGAACCTTCTGATATGCTCAGTCACCAAGTGGAGATGAGCCAGAGAAGCACAGTCTGATGTTTTTAGCTCAGCAAGTGAGATCAAAGACACCAGATATGGACTAGAGAGGTGCTACATCTTTCAGGATGTAGGTTTGGAACTAGGAGTCCATTCTGACCCTAAATACAAAACAATACACCCAGGGAGGGTCAGGGAGGGGAGATCTGGGGCAACACAAAAATCTGAAGTCAGGATCACAAACTCAAATGACCCTGGGGCTAAAGCAAGAAAATAACTGCATGAGCCGTGCTGAGAATAGATCATGGAGAACCAGAGGACTGATGCCCCATCAAGATTAGCACCTGCTGTTCAACTCAAACTGGGTAGAAATGAAGGTTAGTGTTGTCTGCTTATGCTGGAGAAGCCAGAAATGTACGGAATGGTTCAGTTTTTAAATACCGACCACCCATTCTATTTTTTTTCTTTCTTAGAAACAGCATGGACTTTTGCCCTCTGGCTAGGCATGTAAGGAGTTTAGAGATTGGCCACTCAATCCTACCAACAAGGAAAAAGCCGAGCAAACTGAAAACCAACAACTCTTCTTAGATCCTTCAGAGAGGTGAGGTCACAAGGTAAGCAGCTGCGCCTTGACCTGGAGAGACAGGCAGGCAGGTACAGAGAGTGGCAGCTCACCAAGAAGAAACCCAGGAGCAGGAGCCTCCGATCTGTGTGGGAACCAGCACTGGGGTAGGGACATCTGACCTGCAGCTGACAAGGGGCTGGAGGTTCCGTGCGGCCAACTGGAGACAGGAGAACTCCAGTGGGGCCCCATCATCGGGGCAGGAGGGAGGAAACATTTCTGTGACTTTTACCTCCAGGAGCCCAACCTAGTTCTCACAGTGAAGGGTGGGAGCAATCCCTTGTACTTCCGGTACAGGGAAGGGAAAAGAAACCATTCTGACAATGCCACAACATTCTTTCCTTCTTAACCATGCCTACCCTCAAGAGAGAGAATGATTCCAGGGCTCAACCTGCTGGGGTTACATCAGAACCTAACCTACCCAGGGAAGGGAAGTCCCCAACCGCAGTCCCCTCCACCCATCCAGTCCCACCTAAGGGGAAATAATATTGAGAAGCACAGATGAAGTTCACGTTTCAGGGGTGCGGGCTCGTTGAGAGACTGAGACCTAATCACAGGACTACAGAATGTTTCTCTTCCCTCTGTACCTTAGGACTGCATCACTAAATTCCTATTTGTTGCCATTCTTTTTACCCAGTACATCGTATCTACCTTTAAAACAAAACAAAACAAAATTTAAGGCTAAAAACACAGATTGAAGAAAATGAATAAAATCAGAACCAGAGTCTGGTCTGACAAGAATGTTGGATTGTCAAACCAGGAATGTTTCTAACTATGATGAATAAACTAAAGGCTTTAATGGAAGAAATAGACAACAGACAGATAATGTAAGCAGAGAGAGAGAGAGAGAAATTTTAATAAAGAATTTTAAAATGCGAGAAATCAAAACAGTATAATATAAATGAAGAAGACCTTTTGTGGGCTTTTCAGTGGATGAAACATGGCTGAAGAAAGCCTCTGAGCTTGAGGATATGAGAATAGAAACTTCAAAACCTGAAAAGGAAAGGAAGACTGAAAAAAAAAAAATCCAAACAGAACGGAATATCCAGGAACTGTGGACAATTATAAGAGTTATAACATATATGTAATGGTAATACCAGAAGAAGAAGAAAGAAAAAAAGAAAAGCAATGTTGCAAGCAGTAATGACTGAGAACGTACTTTTAAATTAATGTCAGACATCAAACCACATATCCGGGAAGGTTAGAGAACACCAAACGGGATAAATGCAAACAGCTACACTTAGCCATATCAAAGCTACACTTAACCATATTCAAACTTCAGAAAATCAAAGATAAGGAGAAAAAAATCTTAAAAATCCAAAAGAAAGAAATACCTTACCTATAAAGGATCAAAGATAAGAATTACAATCTGACTTCTCCTGAAGAACTACACAAGTAAGAAGAAGGTAGAGTGAAATATCTCGTATTCAACCTAGAATTCTGTATCCTGCAAAACTATCTTTCAGAAATGAAGAAGAAATAAAGACTTTCTCAAACAGAAATTGAGAGCATTTATTGCCAACAGACCTGCCTGGCAAGAGATAGGAAATGTTCTTCAGAGTGAAGGAAAATAATATAGGTCAGGAAATACAACTTATTTAAATTTATGTGATACACTGAAAGCAGTGCTTAGAGAGAAAAATTTATGTTATTGAAGACATATATGATAAAATAGAAAGATGTGAAATAAATAATCTGAACTTCCACCATAGGACACTAGAAAAAGAGGAGCAGATTAAATTCAAAGAAAGTAGAATTAGAGGAGAAATCAAGGGAATTGAAAATCTGTAGAAAATATCAACAAAACCAAAAAGTGGCTCTTTGAAAAAAATCAATAATATTGTTATATCTTTAGCCAAGCTAACTAAAAGAGAAAGACAGAGACAGAGACTACTAATATCAGAAATGAAAGAGGGTACATCACTACAGATCCCACAGGCTTTGAAAGGATAACAAAAGAATATTATGAACAACTCTCTGCTCACATATTTCATAACTTAGATGAAATAGACCAATTCTTTGAAAGACAGAATTGGTCAAAATCACACAAGAAGACACAGATAATCTGAATAAACTTATATCTAGTAAATAAATCAAATCAATAATTAAAAATCTTCCAAAACAGAAAACACCAGTCCCCAAAGGGTTCACCAGTGAATTCTACCAAACATTTAAGGAAGATATGACACCAATTCTTTATAATCTCTTCCAGGAGGTAGAGGCTAAGTAATGTTTCCTAACTCATCCTATAAAGCTAGCATCACCCTAATACTCAAACAAGATGAAGGCATTATAAGAAAGGAGAACTACAAATGAATAGATGTAGAAGAAGACCCTTAAAAAGACTTAAACTGAGAGAAAGCCATGAAGACAGCTATGGGGGGTGTGCTCTAACAAGAAGAAACAAGTGCAAAATCCCTGAGATAGGAGCACATACCAGTAACAGTAAGGAGAATAATGGAAGATGAGAGCAGAGGAGCAAAAGATGATGGACTCCCCCAGAGTAAGGGTTCCGGAGATGGATTGCTCCATAGTAAGGATTCTGGCATTGGAGTCCTCCATAGTAAGGGTCTGGAGAAGGATTCCTCCATAGTAAGGGTTCTGGTGATGGATTCCTCCATAGTAAGGGTCTGGAGAAGTATTCCTCCATAGTAAGGATTCTGGCATTGGACTTCTCCATCGGAAGGGTTCTGGATATGAACTCCCCGTTAGTAAAGATTCTGGCGATGGATTCCTCCATATTAAGGGTTCTGGAGAAGGATTCCTCCATAGTAAGTGTTCTGGAGATGGATTGCTCCATAGTAAGGATTCTGGCAATGGAGTCCTCCATAGTAAGGGTCTGGAGAAGGATTCCTCCATAGTAAGGGTTCTGGAGAAGGATTCCT
>NC_064815.1:15397265-15465075 GCF_023721935.1 Panthera uncia
GATTCCTCCATAGTAAGGGTTCTGGAGAAGGATTCCTCCACAATAAGCGTTCTGAATATGTACCACCCCTTAGTAAAGGTTCTGGAGATGTACTCCTCCAAGGGTTCTGGATATGAACTCCCCATTAGTAAAGGTTCTGGCGATGGATTCCTCCATAGTAAGGGTTCTGGAGAAGGATTCCTCCATAGCAAGGGTTCTGGAGAAGGATTCCTCCACAATAAGGGTTCTGAATATGTACCACCCCTTAGTAAAGGTTCTGGAGAAGGATTCCTCCATAGTAAGTGTTCTGGAGAAGGATTCCTCCATAGTAAGGGTTCTGGAGATGGACTCCCCCTTAGTAAGGATTCTGGCGATGGACTCCTCCATAGCAAGTGTTCTGGGTTTTACTAAGAGTGAACTGAGAAGTCAGTGGTTCTGAGCAGAGGAGCGACATGATGCAGCTTGTCTTTTAGTTCATTGAGTATTAATCTCAGTCCACAAACTCAGAAAGGAAAGGAAAATCACCTCATTTTGCTCAAGGCAACCTGACGGGGACTCTTCTCTCCCTGGAGAGAAGTCCCATCTCAGTCATTACAGCATCCCCTTCCTTGGTCTAAAGCCATTCTTGGATTAGGCAAAGTAGATGAAGACGGGAACAGGAAGGTCCACCTTAGAGTGAATTTCACCAGTCATCACCACTGTCCTTGTCGTCTGCTCCTGGAGGTCCTGCATCAGGAACGAGGCACTGCTTGGGGCTCCGTGCCTAGGATCCTATCTTCCTATGTTGGGTTCACAAACTATATTTGTCCAGGAAACTCTAGGGGCTATGACGCATAAATCCAAAATTTCAGCGGCTTAATGAAATGGAAGAGAATTTTCTGGCCACGTGGTATTTCCACGTAGGTCACCCTGCATGGTGGGAAGTGCTCTCCCATGTGGATGTAGGGACCCACAGTTCTTGCATAGGGTACCTCTACGACCCCCTAGACAATGAGAGTTTCTTTGTACCCGGGGAGAAGGGGAAAGAGAAAGAGGAAAGCCACATCCATTTCTTAGCCACCTCATTCCAGACTTGACACATATTACTTCTACCTAACATTCCCCTGGGGAGCACTAGTCAGATAATCCCACACAGAGACAAGAGAGGTTGGAAGACGCTCACAGATGCTGGAAGGACAATCTGAAAGGTAACGAGGTTGAACCAGAGCCAGCCAGCCCTGACTGGTCATGTATGTGTAGGCTGAATGCCCACGTGGCCAAAGGAACATGGGTTGATGAGTACTAGCTGGGATTTGAGCACGTCTGCCTGAGTCTGAATTCCTGCTCTGTCACTTACTTGCTGAGTCCTTCATGGCAAGGCAGGCCACCTCTCTGAGCCTCTGGTTCCCCCTTAGACCCAGTGATATATAAAGCACATAAAACACTTAGCACAGCACCTAGTGTGTAAGAAACTTACAATAAATGGTCTCTCACATTTTTGGCACAAACTTCAGGCCCCTGGAATCTGGAATTTCCATCCTACCCAGGGCCTGTATCCATGAGACCTGACCCCATTACAGGCTCTGTTCTGGGAAACCAAAATGTTCCCAACCAGAAAGGCAAATCAGATGGGTGTGATGTAAGGGATTGCCGGTAAGTTAGAGAATGCAGATGGGTGTTTTAATAAAACCTCAGGGATGAAAGGACAAAGAGATAGACAGGATGGACGGAAGGGTGGAAAGAAGGGAGAGAGGGAGCGTGTTACGTAAAAAGTTGGAAAGGGGGAAGGAACCAATTAGAAAGGAGGGGGGAAGGAAGGGAGAGAACCAGAAGGCAGGAAAGGTGCCCTCAGCTGCAATCCACGGGTTCCTCTGGCCAGACCAGAATGTCGCTGTGCTCTGGGCCTCTTCCCAAATGCCCGGTGGTGAGCTGCCACTAACCGGCCCCAAATGCAGCAGCAGCAAGCCCACTGTATCCCCGGCTTAATAAAGGAGTGGCCATTTCATTGTCACGAGCAAGTGCCAATCTCATCCAAATCAATTAATTCCTTAATCATGCTGTGAATGGAGCAGGATGTGAAGCGCCCATGTGGGAGCGATGAATATTAGCCGTATTTAACTGCCAAACGCTTCTGATACCATAAAGCATCCTTGAGGCTGCACAATAAAATCCAAAGTTTAATTGGTGGGTAACAAGGCCCCAGGCAATTGTACCTTATTAATGCTGACAACAGGAATATGTATGTGAGGCCGCGACAGCCGGCTACTTAGAGCAATGCCAGCCTCCAGCCGCAGGAACAGGAAGTCATTAGTGCGGCCCAATTGCAGAAAGATTTAGAATCTCTTTCACCCTTGGATCTTTTTCAAACACGAAGCTGTGAGTACATCATCTCCCCGACCCAGCTATACCCCAGGAGGTGTTCTGGAAAAGGTAGAGAAATTGAGAATAGAAGCTTATGGGTGCAGAAAGGCAGATACTGGAGAAAGATCAGGCAGGTAGGTTGGGGCCACCGTGGAAGGTTGCACAGGTCACGTACTGCACAAGACTCCTAGTGGAAGGGAAGTAGGAAGGGGCTGAAATTCTGGTCTGAGCTCTGCCCACCAAACCACACGCCTTGGCATGAGGCTTCCTCTGCCCTGAGAAGGGCAGGGTTTTCTTAATCCAACCATCCAGAGGGTAAGTTACATAAGCTCTTTGAAACTCAACTTTTCCATTTAAAGAACTTGGTCTAGATGAGAAGGTGTCTTCTGAATGTCCTATTACTTCATCCTATTGTGTTCATTCTGTCATCCAACAAACACACGTCAATGCCTACTATCTTCTACACATTAGTCTAGAATCTGGAGATAAAGCATTGGCCTCCCCGATTTGGGGAAAAGACAGAATCCCAGGCAAATAATTATGCCAGCAGCACTTTGGAAGGAAGGGTGGGGACACAGTCAGTTCCAGGATAGGAAGTGCCTTTGGCCCCTCTTTCTTTTGCGGCCCCTCTCCTGGAGCCTCCCACAGCAATGGCAAAGAGTAGCAAATTAATCATGCGTTTGTCGTATTGCTTTGCGTATCTTTCTCACCTGTCACCACTGCCAGGCTGGGATCTCCTGGAAGTCATAACTAGGCGTTAGTCACCTCGGGCACCCCAAACTCTAGCCTCGTGTCTGACACTGAGTCCAGGGTGGTAATGGTCTAATGGCGTTGCCATGCTCTAAACACTACAATAGGCACTTTAGACACATGACTCCTTTATTCCTTACTTTTGCTCTGCACGGGCTCGGGATAACTTACTCGCTGCCCCCCTGCTCCCCCAACACCACCTATGCCACACTGCGGTGGGTGGCACACATTTCTGTAAAGGGCCAGGATAGCAAATATTTGAGGTCTGGTGGCCCCTAGAGTCTCTGTCACAGCTATTGAAGCTTAAGCGGGTTCAACCGCTAACAACCCATAAGCGGGTGAACGTGGCTGGAATTTGCAGACACTGAACTTTCAATCTCATCTGCTTTTCACATATCACAAAATCTTCTTCTTCTTTTGATTTTTTTTTCAACCATTTAAATATATAAAAACCCTTCTTAAATCGCGGGCCCCACAAAAAGAGCCAGCAGGCTGGATCTGGCCAGTGACCCCCACTTTGGCGACCTCTACCCTGCTCTGTGATTATGGGGCTGGATGTCTGCACGCCACATTTCCCAGAATCCCTCGATGCCTGGATTTCTGTTGGGTTTTTCCAGAAGGGGGCACCGCTGGGAGACTGGCAGGAAGAGAGAAGGGGCTCGCTCTTGTCTAGTTTCTGTGATGTCCCTCCAACAGCAGAGGACAGCTGAGGCTCTTAGTGCTCCCAGCATTGGTCACTCAGTACACCCGGAGAGATAATGACCAGCCACCTGGTGTCCCCCAGTCATGAGACCACCTGTGCAGGGCTTCCCTTCGAGGTCCAAGTGCCCACTTCTAAGGGATCCTCCTATGAGCTCCCACATTCTGTGACATTACGTCTTCCCTTTTGTTCCCCAGCATTTGGAATCACTGCTGCTTCCTGCATTTCTAATATTTAGGATACTTTAACTTACCCCTTTTGTGTGTTCAGGTCCCTAACACCTGAGTAACCAATGCCCTGTATTAAATCCTCTCCATTTGAAATACCTAGGGGGATGTCTCTTTTCTCGACTAAACTCCAATTAATGTGACCCCATTTTATAGGCAAGAAAATGGAGGGAAATTTGAGTCTTATGTAAGTCCGTGGAGCAGGTGAGTCAGAAGTATTTGTCCAATATCATGGAAGAGGGAAAAGGTAGATTTATACTGAACCCATGACTGTCTGACCCCAAAGCCTATACATTCTTACCCAGGATACAGTACAAAAGGGAGAGTTCACCACTCATACTGCTCCCAGCAAAGCTCTGAACACCCTGCAGGCACCGTGTCCTGATAGTTGAATGAATGAATGAATGAATGATCTTGTCTTATCTCTGAGCCTAGCGATGGCTTGGGCATGAAATAAGGTGCAGTAGATAAGTGTTGGGGGACAATATAGAATTAATGTTTTAAGCCAATAGCTGTCAATCCCAGCTTCACATTAAAATCTCAAAAACTTTAAAAACATGCCCAAGTCTTACTCTAGAGCAAATGACTCAGCATCAGGCACCAGTATTTTTTTAGGAGTCCCCAGGTGATTTTTAACATGCAGCTGGGACTGAGAATTGCAACGTTAGGGAAAGCTTTGCTGGGGCCCAATCTTCTTGGAATGCCGTGGGTCTCACTGGAGCCTGGTGTGGTGAGTCTTCCCTAGCGGGGATCAGAACATGATCAGATCTGAAGGTGAAGTTCCCTTTGTTCAGGACGGCATGGGACTCCTTCCCCAGGTGGCAAATCGGACTCGGATTCAATCACACTTGCTGAGCGCGTGCTCGAAAAGCACGACGCTTTTAAAATTCATCTTTCCAGACGCCTGAGTTACTTATCATCGGGAGACTGATAGGAAATGGTCCGATCGTATAGGACCGTAGAATTCAGACTCACAACTTCTCTACGAATCAGCCTCGAATAGTCAGGACTTGATTAGCAATAGCTGACTTCTTTATTTTTTTGCCACTGCTTCGAACTCAGGACCAGCCAGAGAGAGCCAAGCATCCTCCTCCCAAGCCAAGGACGTAAGATACTTCTGGTTACCTCACCACCAGCTTCCCCATGCCAACAACGTCCAAATGGGGCGAACCGAAGCCTTACCCATGATGAGGCTTTCTTGCTCCCCAGACAGCCTCAGAGTCTCTGGCAGACAGGAGTCGTGGGTGGTGCCCGACTCCCTTACTACATATGGAAGCTCCGAATAAGTAGCTTCCGATCTCATTTGGGTGCTCTTCGTTTCTTCCCACCTTATTATCTATAATCTTTTAATTGTGCCATTTTTTTTTTACAGAGGGGAACGGAAGCTCAAAAGTGTTAGGTAACTTGTCGGAGGTCACACAACTGGAAAGCGCGGAGCCAGGCTTTAACCAGGGGGAGGCAGGACAGCGTTGGGAGAGGCGTAGGGGAAGGTTCAAAGCAGAAGCTAGGATGTTAGGAGGAACGGTGCGAAATCCCGATTAAGAGCAAGGTTAAAGACCCTCATGGACCTTGCCTGGGTCACTCAATCCTCTCTGTACCTCAGTCTCCTCAAATCTGTCACGGGGATAGTAATATTTCATAAGGAATAGCGTTTACGAGATCCAAGTAAAATCTTTGGAATAAAACGCCTACATCCAAACTCTGATGGAGTTACTCGCCAGCAGAGTGAAATAAATTGCTTAACTGGACTGCGCCTCTGTGCGTTCAGCCACCAAACAAGGTTAATCCATTTTGTCACAGGGTTATTAAGAGAATTAAAGGAGATATTTCTGGAAGCACTCATGTGGCACTTACTCCATACTTAGAGTAATGCAATGGGTTCCACAGGTATCTGTTTACTTAAGTCTCATAACAGCACCGTGGCTTGGGTGCTATTTTTATCAGCTGCAGTTTATCCATGGCAAGACTGAAGGAAAAAGGAGTTCAAGAACTCGCTCAAGGGACCCAGCCGGGAAAAGGTGGGGTCTTGTATTTGAACCTGAACATCAGTACAAGATTCCGCCTCTTGAATAATAAAGTATGCAAAACATTTACCTCTGTGCCTGACCCATGGTAAGCTCAAAGGCAGGAACACTGAGTAGCGATTGGTTGATGTGACGTAAAAACTGTTTTCTAGTACAGACGAATGCTTTCCAGGAAGCTAATATACTACAGATGATCATTCATGGTAACAGAGAGAGTGAGAGACACAGACACAGATAGAGCATAGACGAGTCTGATGGAAGCAAAATTGTTCGAGAGTCCAGCAGAAATGTGAATAAACTCATGGGGCAGTTCACAGAAAAAAGACAATCTAAATGGATTTTAAATATGTGAAAGTATGCTGAACCTCATCTAATGTTTTCTTAAATTTATTTTTAAGAATAAGATACAAGAGTCAGTTGAGCTCCGTCAGTTGAGCATCCAACTCTTCGGCTCAGGTCATGACCTTAGGTCATGTGATTGAGCCCCACATTGGGCTCCTTGCTGTGAATGGAGCCTGCTTGGGTTTTCTCTCTCAGAAAGAAAGAAAGAAGGAAAGAAAGAAGGAAAGAAAGAAGGAAAGAAAGAAAGAGAGAGAGAGAGAGAGAAAGAAAGAAAGGAAGAAAGAAGGAAAGAAAGAAAGAAAGAAAGAGAAGGAAAGAAAGAGAGAAAGAAAGGAAGAAAGAAAGGAAAGAAAGAAAGAAAGAAGGAAAGAAAGAAAGAAAGAAGGAAAGAAAGAAAGAAAGAAAGAAAGAAAGAAAAGCTATTTTCCAGAAATTGTAGAAATTAACGAACTGATTTGAAAATGTGTATATAAATGAAGGGTCTAGTATAGGCAAAACAACCTTGAAAAAGAACAAATTTGGAGGACTCCCACAACCTGATTTCAAACTTGTAATAAAACTGCAATAATCAAGAGAGTATGACATTGGCATAAAGATCACTGAAAAGACAAGAAAACCCAGAAAAAAAAAGCCCCACACTTACAGTCAGTTTGATTGATTGATTCATTGATTGGCTGACTGATTTTTCACTGAAGTGGTTAAACAGCTCAATGGGGGAAAGAAAAGGCTTTTTAACTAATAGCATTGGAACAACTGAATAAACATGTAGGGAAAAAAATGAATCTTGATCTCTACTTCACAGCATATACAAAAAATTAATTCAAGATGGATCATAAACTAAACTTAAAAGCTAAAACTATAAAAAAAAAAAAAAAACACATGTGAGACTAACTCCATAACTCTGGCAATGATTTTTTAGGAAAGGAAAACTTTTAACCATAAAAGAAAATAAATTGGAACTCATCGGCATTTTAGAATTTTGCTCACCAAGTTACAACATTAAAAAACAGGCAAGCCACAGACTGGAAGAAAATATATATCTGACAAAAGAATAGTATCCATAATATGTAAAGAACTCTTACAAATCAATAATAGAACACGGACAACCCAATAGAAGTTGTCAAGACTTGGAGAGACATTTTACAAAAGAAGATATATGAAAAGGTGTTTCATTGGAAACTCATTGAAACACACATTTGAACTCACTGAAACACATTAAACACTCATGAAAAATAGTGACATAAAGCTCCACACCTAATAGAATGATCACAATGCTCCCTGACTGACAACCCCGAATATCAGGGAGCAGGTGGAGGCACCAGAAGTCTCATGCGTTGCTGGTGGGAGTGTAAATGGTACAGCCCTTTGGAAAACAGCTCTATAGTCTCTTACTGTAGCTAACTACACACTTTCCCTGTGGTGTGGCAATTCTACTCCTGGACGTGCCTCCGAGAGAAATGAAACCACGTATAAACACAAAGAGTTGTTCCAGAATGTTATTGACAGCTTTACTTCTAACAGCCCAAACTGGAAAACAACCCAAATGGCCCTCAAGAGGGGACCGGGATCCACAAATCCAGATATGGTCACCAATGGAATACTACTCAGCAACGAAGATGGCTGGACACCAATAATAGCCGGCATGAATCTCACACGCCTTATATCGGTCAAAAGAAGTCGGACACAGGAGAGCACACATAACATAATTCCTTGTAAACGCAGTTTAAGAACAAAATCTACGGTGATAAAAATCAGAGCAGAGCTTCTCGGAGCAGGTGCCAAAGTGACAGGAAAGGGGCGTGAGAAAGCCTCCAGAAGGGAGAGAAGTGATAGAATGTGCTAGAATGATTCTCAGTCTCGATTGCGGTGTAGGTGCCGTGGGTTTACGCATCTGTCAAAACCCGCTGAACTGTACAGTTAAGGTCTGTGCCCATCACTGTTTGTGAATTACGCCTCAAGAGATTGTTCGCGGGGGTGCGAGAAAAGGCTCGAGCATACATTCCTGGTGAGAGTATAAATGTGATGCAATTGCTCTGAAGGGCAATTTTGACAATACCTATCAAAATGAGCAATACAGACACACACTTGACCCAGTCATTTCACTTCTAAGAGTCAGCCTACAGATACAGTCATGCGTGAGGCAGAGACAGTCGTACAAAGATATTCTTTGCAAAATTGTCTGTGGTAGCAAAAGACTGGAAATAACGTAGCAATCCATCCATAAAGGGCAGGTTAAATAAATTACAGGGCTCCGTTTTAATAGAATACAATGCAGCTGTTCAAATAATAAGGGAGATCACTCTGTACTGATAGGACATGATATTCAAGATATAGGATATATCGATACACAGAAAAAAAAGGGGGTAGCACAGAGTTTGTAATATCTTCCCATCGGTGGAAAAATAAATGTGCATGTGTAATGTATCTCAAGAGGTACGTAAAAAACCAGACGTGGCTGTTGCCTCTGGAAATGGGGGACCGGCAGACTCGGAGACTGAAGGTTAGACAGAGGTTGTGGGGGGGAGAATTATTTTCACCATATTACCTCTTTTATTGTCTGGGTTGTTTTGTTATTTTCTTTTAACCATATGGGTATTACGTAAATCAATACTTTTAAAAATTTTTAATTTTTAATGTTTTATTTATTTTTGAGAGAGAGAGAGTATGTGCGTGCAAGCAGGGGAGGGGCAGAGAGAGAGGGAGACACAGAATCCGAAGCAGGCTCCAGGCTCTGAGCTGTCAGCACAGAGCCCGAAGCGGGGCTCGAACTCACGAACCATGAGATCGTGACCTGAGCCGAAGCTGGACACCCAACTGACTGAGCCACTCAGGCGCCCCTCAATGTTCTTTTTTAAAGCAAGGAAAAAGACCACCAGTCATGGGGCCAATCCATTTTCCCTGGCACTTGACCAGACTGCTTTAGATCCTCTGTCCCATACACCCTCAAATCCGTCCTGGCCGTTCCTGTAACCCCTGCCCGCATCATCTCGGTCTCCGTAACAGCCATCCTCAGATCTGACCCTCCCACGGCCTCAGTTTTGCTGGCTGTCAGGTCTGCTCCCACCCCACACTGCCCTCCACCACTCTGCATTTCAACGACTGCATTTTCCAGCCTTTTATTTATCCCCAGCTTTTCCCCAGCAAAACAGATCCGCCCACAGCCAGGACCGTGTCTAACCAACCAGATATATGCCCCCGAATGAGGCCATGAAATATCCCTGTAATTTTCAGATGCCTTAAGACATACACACTTAAATATTTAGTAGATTATAAATGACCTAAAGCTCTCGTCCAGCTTTTAAACATAACTTCTTAACGAGCCTACGTGGACAGTTTGCCCCCAGTCCCAACGCGGAGATAATTGCACCGCTCCTGATGACTAAGGGGGCGGGCACACAGGAATTGCCGTGCAATATTAACGAAGGTGTCCTAGGGGCTTTGTGCCCACTATGGGGACAGATTTGCGGCTCACAGCTTTCTCTCTGACCTTGCACTTTGTGGGCTGCCGTACAGAGATTCGTAGGGAAGAGAATCAAAGCAGCTGGTCTCAAGCCTGCCTCTGCCCCCTGACTTTCTGTGTGGCCCTGAGCATATCACGTCCCCTCCCTGGGCCTCTGGGCCCTTCTCTGTTGCACCAAGTGATCTCGAAGGTGCTTGCAGCAGCATTCAGTTCGAGACTTCCGAGTGTCTGGAATTGCAATTATTTGTTGAAATATGTTTCACAATAAAAGAAGGGAAAAGAAACAGCAAGGATTTTTTTTTTACCTCTTTTTAATGGGTTAAAAAAAAAAAAGAGGAACCAACCACATTTCTTTTCATCCTTGTTCTCCAGCAGCATTGACATCACCTGGGAGATCGTTAGACATGTGGAATCTCAGGTCTTCTTCCAGACCTGCTGAATCAGAATCTGAATTGTAACAAGATCCTAAGGTAATTTGTGCTGAGCCCCTAAGGGACATTTAAAAAAAAAAAACGCCCCAGGGGCCTTATTTAAAACCAGTAGCTTTGGGAAGGCTGTGTCTTCATGCCACGTCCTCAGGTCACTCTGGCCCCGGTGATGAGCCAGCTGCAGAGTAGGACTCACAGTGTCAATGCCTACAGAGGTCAGGCAAGTAACATAAACTAGCAAAGGAGGCTGGGTGTGGTGCAGTAGGGAGGGGTGGGGACTGTAGCTAAGTGAAAAGGGTTTGTTTCCTCTTATGGCTGGGGCGCCTGGGTGGCTCAGTTGGTTAAGCGTCTGACTTCAGCTCAGGTCATGATCTCATGGTTCACGAGTTCGAGCCCCAGAGCTCAAGCCCCAGAGCTCGAGCCCCAGAGCTCGAGCCCCAGAGCTCGAGCCTCAGAGCTCGAGCCTCGTGTTGGGCTCTCTGCTGACAGCTCAGAGCCTGGAGCCTGCTTCAGGTTCTGTGTCTCCTTCTCTCTGCCCCTCCCCACTCACATTCTGTCTCTCAAAAATAAACAGATGTTAAAAAGAAAAAATGTAAGTGGCCTACAGCAGGGGCTGGGTCAGGGCAGCCCAACTAGGGCTCAGCATCACTCAACTTTTGCCACGTGGGAATGCAGGGTCTATGTTGTCACATCTTGTGATTTTTTTTTTATATGGGTTAAAATATATTCGGATTTCTCTGTGAAATCTCTTAATGATGAAAATATCATCAGTTCAAACATAACACATTTTATTTATTTTTTGATAAAATTATTATTTTTTATTTTAATTGTATTTTTTTAATTTATATCCAAATTCGTTAGCATATGGTGCAACAATGATTTCAGGAGTAGATCCCTTAGTGCTCCTTACCCATTTAGCTCATATTTATTTATTTTTAAAGTAGGCACCATGCCCAGCACAGGGCCTGAACTCATGACCCTGAGATCAAGAGTCGGACACTGAACCGACTGAGCCACTCAGGCACCCCGAACATAACACATTTTAAAGTCCGATGTGATAGTGATTTCCAAAGCCTTAAGCAAGAACAAATTTGGTGAGTTCAGAACACGAAAAGGAGGCTAAGGTGGCTGGAGCATGAGGACAAAGGGAAGAAGTAGAAAAGTCCAGAAGTGGCGGGGGTGGGGGGGGAGTGCTGGTCCCCTATGGAGGAGGCAGGGGGATGCGGCATTTGTTGGAGAACCAAGTGGCTAAAAGCACAGGGACTGAAGACCAAGCCTGCTCTTTTCCGTCTCTGTGAACTTAGATCAGTTAGTTTGTGTTTACGTGCCTATTTTCTATCTGTAAAATGGGGTTCATCATGGCATGCACCTCTGAAGGTCATACAAAGAAGTGGGGGTCGATACAATCAGGCACTTAGAACAGCGGCCAGACCCATGTAAGCGCTCATTAACTGCTCATTGTCATTGCTACCATTTGCCTTCTTTTATCAATGCCGCTGCAAACGTCATCAGCCCCTGCTGGGGCCAACCCACACCCTAGACTTTTTCAGTGGGCTCACCAGCTGTCTCCTCCAAAACTTTCAGACAAGGAATGCCCCCACGCAGATCTGTAGAGGCTTTCTTTTGCAAGAGACTTTCTTTTTCTTGTCCTCTCCTCTGACCCAGCCCCGGTCAGGCTGTTGGTGCTAAACACTCCTTTTTCCCCAGTGCTTTGTTTTCTCAGTCAGCTCAGTGTTCATGGCCCTCTACAGGCGGCCCCCTCACAGAGGAAGTCCATTTACTCATTCAACAAACATGTATCTCGTCTCAAAAACTTGGGAGGCCCTGAGCTAAACACACTTGTGAACAAGATCTCTGACCCTGGGGATTTTTCATTCTAGTGGAGTGGATAGATAATAGCCCATAAACACACAAATAAACAAGACAATGACAGTGAAAATAAACAATGACAGTATTTTACCGTGAGAAAGTAGTAAATTTCACCATGGTGATGAGGTCAAAACAATAACGACATTTCAGAAAGGGCATTCTTGCTACACCTGTAGGTACAGTGTTTGGAATTAATTTGCCTTGACTAAAAGTTGAAGCTCTGAATGCTTTTGCCAGGAGCTCATCTGACATCCATCCACCCATCCATCAGTCCATCCATCCATCCTTCCATCCATCCTTTCTTTCTTCCATCCATCCATCCATCCATCCTTCCATCCATCCATCATCCACCCTTCCATCCATCCATCCTTCCATCCATCCTTCCATCCATCCATCCTTCCATTCATCATCCATCCTTCCATCCATCCATCCATCCATCCTTCCATCCATCCATCCTTCCATCCATCCATCCATCCTTCCATCCATCATCCATCCTTCCATCCATCCATCCATCCATCCATCCATTCAATCATTCATTCCACAAATATCTCACGAGGCCAAAGATCTGCCAGACTTTCTACTAAACAGTAGGAAAACAGAAAGGAAGAGACACGATTCTTACCTTCAGTGAACTTCCCAGTCTGGTTATGGATAAAGATGAATTGATAGTCATTAATAAACAACTAACTTAAATAACTCTTAAGTAAAGAGTTACTTCATCCTATAAAATGCAGACTTGCCTGTGGGCTCTTATTCTTAGAGAGATTCAATGAACTCCAACTTCCTCCAATATTCGATGCTCCAAATCTGCCCAAGTTCAACTAACAGTAGTTCTGTCTAGTGAAGATGAGACATAAGATCCCCTGAGAGATCATCTTACCTAGAGGTACTGTCATAAATTTTTAATGCCTGGGTTTATGCTTGTATAAGGATCAATATGGCTCCAGGTTGTACTTCCTTAACTGGTTCTGGCTAATGAAAAATGTGTGGAGACTGACTTAATTTACAACATTTTGTGCCAAGTGACATCTCCTCTCATGCATAATAACAATGAAGGCTTCAAACACTCTACCGGTTTGCTCCCATCAGCTCATTTAATCATAATAACAAAGCCAGGACACACAGATATTAATAACTTGCCCGGGCTCACGGCTAGCAAATGGTGGAGATGTGATTTCAACCCATACACTTTGGCTTCCAAAGCCCATAGTCTTAACTCTCCTGCTGCAGATAAGAAAATTTGGCTGTGGTTAGAATTGAAAAAGATTTCCCATCATAAAACTGACATAACACACTCAAAGGATCCTTCCCCAAAACTGTCAATGCCATATGCACATTGCCAACGGAAAACTACTTCAGCAACTCAGCATCATCTGTCATATTTAAATTCATGTCATTAATTGGGATATATGCCGGGTGAATCTTGAAGGATAAGACAGAAGTACCCGGGATACAGACACGAGGAACTGTACAGGTAAATGCAATGAGACAAAGGAGATCAGCACACATTCATGTACCTGCAGGGACTTCAGTGTGGCTGAGTGTATGGTGTGAGGTAGGGGATGGCAGAAAAAGAGGCTGGAGGGAGAGGCAGAAGCCAGGCTTCAGATGTAGACTTTGAGCGGGGCATTAATCCCGGGCCTGCGGAGACAGAGGGAAGGGGTGACAGCTGGGAAACTGACTTGGGATCCAGCCATCCTTGGGGGAAGCTGACGGAAGAACCCAAGAGTGTGTTGGGGTTATTAGCCATTGCTGGCACCTGGTGAGCAGATATGCACATAACCAGCCTCTCCACTTGACTTGGGAGGGAATAAACACAAAACCAAACTGCAAAAGGGATCTTCTTAAGGATGTTTGAGCAGCGGGGTGCCTTCGTGGGAATGCATGGTGGAGACTTGGGTCCAGTAAGTTCTCCACCTCAGAGCAATGCTGCCTCCCACTCTGGTCATCCACCTGTGCATAGAAAATCTTGACCCGGCCTACATGAAAGGAGCCTCATCCACTATCTTTATCCACTGGCCTTTTCCTGTGAGTCGCATGATGATCCTACTGTAACAACCACACACATCTTAAGGATCTTGGATTCGAGGGCGCCTGGGTGGCTCTGGATTTTGGCTCAGGTCATAATCTCATGGTTCATGAGTTCGAGCTTCACATAGGGCTCTGCACTGACAGTGCGGAGCCTGCTTGGGATCCTCTTTCTCCCTCTTTGTCTACCCCTCCCCTGTGTGCACTCTCTTTCTCTCAAAATAAATAAATAAACATTAAAAAATATATTTTAAAAAAAGGACCTTAGATTTTAATGTTTGTGATACGAAGAGTCTTTGAAAGGTGGGCTTTAAGGAGAAAAGGTGGAAAATTCAGGCAGTATCTTGGGCTAATTTTAAACAGATTTTCTGTAGCAGGGACAGAAGCAGTACGACGATAGCAGTGACTTTGAACCCTGGCTGGCTATAGAATCACCTGGGGAAGTTTCAAAACATCTTGATTCCTGGGCTCCTGACCACCCCATTCTGTGTCAATTGCTCTGTGATGTTTGAGAGCCTCTGAGCAGGATGAATGTGTGCCAGTGGGGGGAGCCTTGTTATAAAACTGTTATTCCAAAGCGGGAGGGATTCTTGAGCATGTTGAAATGGTGATGACAAAGCGTAAAGAGGCGGAGACAAATATGTAAGAGAAACGGACAACAGTCACCAGAGCAGAATCCCCGAGTGGACAGGACAGGCTGGCCTTGGGGATACAGGTGGATTCACCTGGCACGATCTTCCTCTAAAATGAGGGGGCTGTGAGTTTCAGGTGGGGAGGAAAAGGACGACAGGGGGATTTTGCCTGCTGACTGTAATCTTCTTTGTAAAGACAGAGAAGGGCTCCTTTGCAGTGGTGGCAGTGAGCGTGTAAAGAAGCAAGCCTTGATCGCATGCTGACTGTGGACCCCAGATGGAGATGTTCCCCAGTTGAGACTGGAGGCCAGGTATTTAAACTCCTCTAGGAGAGAAATTCCATGGCGGCAGAGTCTTTCCCTGCGTTGGTTGCAGCCTCATCACCAACGTTCAGTTGGGTGCACTTGATAACTAGGGACATGAATGTACATTTCTGTGACATTTCGTTTCCTTAGCATCTTTTGGAAAGCCAGGGAGAGAAGCCTTGAAGTGATTCACTAAAGCCGGAGTTTAGGGTTCAAGGAATGACCTGGCAGGACATCAAAGATGGGTCACAGAGCATCAGACAAACCACGCAAGAGACAGTGGGCTTTGTCTTAAAGGCAAAAGGTGGAGACACACGAGAGAGACAGGGACAGCTCTGCATTGCCAGAAATCCAGTCTGGCTTTGAGGAGATCACTTGGGGGTAGTGAGAGGCTGTGACAATCATCCAGGTGAGCGATGAGGAGTCAGGTGGTCCTGGGAGATGCCAGTTGGAGCAGAGGTTAATTTCAGGAAGGCAAATTCGACATCCTTCTAAGGGACAGCTTTGCAGTAGTCAGAACTGCCCAAACATGGGCCAGACTGCTTTGAGGGGCCGTGAACGCCGCCATCTCTCAGGGGCAGGGGAGGGGCTGTGGTGCTGGGCTGACCGGCCGAGAGCACACTCCATGTTGGACCCCCAACGGCCACCTTCACTGTCCCGCTCCTCGAGAGGCCTCGCGAGCCTCAGCTGGATCGGAGCCGCCTCTCTGGCTCGCCAAATTGCCGTGCTGTATTTAAAAACCAAAGAGGAAAATAAACCCCAGCCCAAGGAAGAAGCGATTTTGGCATTAAATAAAAGGAATGTTTTTATCCCGCGATGAAAACGCTGTGATCTTGGAACACAATTTGCATAAACAGACAGTTTGGCTATAAACAACCTCACCAGTAACTGGTATTTACATATAGAACAACTCAGTCAAAACCCAATTAAAGGCTCTGATGGATCGAGGGTTGTCAAAACATTTAAAAGGCTTCCCAGCAGTCAGGCGATTTATACGTCTCTGTGGGACCAGGCGTTCCGGATTCCGCCTCCGATCCGTTCTTGGTCTCCTACCAGACCCAGAGACTCCCAGGCCGTCCCCACCCTGGCAGCCTCCATAGGAAGGAGCGATCTCTAACGAGCCCTCTGGTCTTGGAGAAGACGTGGTGGAAAAAGGAACAGGGTCCAGGCCAGGGTTGGCTGACTTGCCCTGTGGAAAAGCAGGGACAAGGGTCCCAAGTAGAGTTTGGACACATGACCATCAAGAGGGTCTGCTCAGATGAGACAGGACTTCGCGAGGATCCGGGCAGTCATGGAGCCTGAAGTGAGGCAGTCAGCACGATTGTGGTTCTAGGCCCCAGAGCTTCTAAGCAAATGGTTGAGGAGCAAGATGAGAAATTCGGGCCCCCGCATCCCCAGAAGAGAGGACCTGTGTTGGCCAGGGATGGACACCAGCCACAGACACCAAGTCAACACGATGGAAAAACGGAGGACGGCTAATAGGGCAGGGGTTCGTTCACCAGGGGCATGATGGAGACTGGCAGGCCCCGGGCAGTAGGATTACCAGGGCTAAGCCTCCACAGTGCCTCTGTCCTAGGCACCCCTGGGGTCCACCGAGCCTTTGGAAGACCCCCGCTCACAGGAGGTGGGGCAGCCCAGAGCTGACCTGGTGCAGTCACCCACTCTGTCACTGATGCTATCTAAGGAAGGAGACTCGGTTGGCTTCTTATATAATGCAAGCTGTGCCTGGCACCCTTAAGGCCAAGAAGCACAGAGCAAGCTTTGATGCATGGTTGGAAGGCAGAGGGAGGGAAGAAGGAAGGAGGGAAAGAAGGAAGAGAGGGAAGAGGGAAGGAAAAATGGAAAGAAAGAAGGGAAGGACAGAGGGAGGGAAGGAGGGAGGGAGGAAAGAAAAAGAGAAGGCAGGGAGAAGTTCCAGAATCTTCCAGGAGTGGCCTATGGTGACCCCAGCGAGGCCTCAGAAAGATTACAGACTATCGATTTCTGCCTTAAGTGTGGGAGGTATTCCCCCTGAGAGAGCTGTGCTTGGACTTCGGGATCTTTCACTCCCCAGACTCTTAAAAATGGAGAACTTACTATGCTAAGCACTTCCTCCCTTGCGATCCCTTACACACCGATACATCCACCATGACCTCATTCACACCCATTAACACACAGAGGGACCCGATATAACAAAACGAACTCATGACCATCCCTGCGGGTGTTCCATCCTCACAGCGATACAAAATAATCCCTAACAACAAAGCACTCCCTAATACCCAGCACGATGCAAGACGCTTTATACTCACGATTTCATTTAATTTCCAAGACAATTCCTGAGAGGAAAGCAGTGTTATCCCCATTTTACCATGAGGCTCAGAGGGTTCAAGATGCTTGTTTGAGTTGATATGGCTGGGAAGTAGCAGAACGAGGAGTCTGTTTGGATTCCCGAACCGGCTCCATCAGAGCAGGTGTTTCTGGTTTCTGACTACGGATCATCTCATTCGGGAGTAACCCATTTCCACGGTTGACACCCTGGTGTGGCTTGGATACGGCAAAACTACGCTGACTTCGCTCCATTGTGGTATCACCACTCAGCTGGAGACCCAACACTGGCTGTCCTCCCTCATCACGCATTAACTCAGTCTGCTACAGGTCCTACATTCCCTAACGACCCTCCGAGACCAACCAGGTGGCCCAGAAGACTAAGGCTGTTGGAGGAAGAAGAGAGATATCTGGGCATCTCCTCCCTCCTTCCTATGGGCTCGAGTGCGTTGCAACTTACTATTGAAAGTCAAGCCATTCACCCTTCCTTCCCAATAGCCCAGGAATACACATTCTAAGACTAAGCTCATTACCACCAAGAATTGGCACGTATAGATAAAAGTTCAACCAATATTTAGGAAGCGTGTTCTTAGCTAAGCATGTACTGTTAAGGGACTATAAGATAACAAGGGATTTCGTTTTGTTTTACTTTGTTTCTCAAAGCGAAGCCTTGGTTTCTCCACCCGAGCGTCCTGTGTACATCAAGGATAGGCAGACAGCAGCCGTGGAGCACCACCCCCCCCCCACCAGGTTTATACATTCAGTGTTGTTAGAACACAGCCGACTCATTCATTCATTTACGTGTTGCCTGTGGTTGCTTTCACGCTCTAAGAGCAGACCTGGGTCATCTCAATAGAGGCTTTATGGCCAGCCAAGCCCAAAACATTTGCTCTCTGGCTCTTTCAGAAAAAGGTTACCGACCCGTGGTCCAGATGTCTAGAAACCTGGATGTTTCTTGGTTATGTGTTTTGTTCCAAAGGATGTAGAGTTCAGAGGGCATTCCAAAGAGGATCCCAAGGCAGAAGGAATCTGGCATTTGAGTTCTTCTCTCCACCTCTCCACGCATAAAGCATAATAAATTCTTTTTTTTTTTTTAGTTTATTTATTTTGAGACAGAGACAATGCAAGTGGGGGAGGGGCAGAGAGAAAGGGATAGAAAGAGAGAGAGAGAGAGAGAGAGAGAATCCCAAGCAGGCTTCATGCTGCCAGCACAAGGGCTCAATACGGGGCTCAAACTCATGAACCGTGAGATCATGACATGAGCTGAAACCAAGAGTCTGATGTTTAACTGAGCTCCCTGTCCCCGGAGGTGTACAAGCAGACAAGACTGCTGTGAAGGGCCCCTCTGTCCTGACTCGAGCCCGTACGTTCCCTTCCCTGATGAGTTCAGCAGCCCCCTCTGTGACCTCACCACGTCAGGTCTGGAATCCTCCAGTCCCTCCTCCAATAGCACAGCAAGGTTCAGCTTTGCAAATTTCAAAGCTGATCTTGTCATTCCCAAGACTGAATTCCCTCAAAGGCTGCACATCGCACCCAGGCTAATACCCAAACCATATCTTCGCATCTGTTCATCCTTTGGCCCTCCCGAATTTTCCAAGCTCATCTCCTACACACCCACCTCCCATGTTCCAACCAGATTAAACAGCTACTTATTCTCCACCCACGGGCTCCTCTCTAGCTCTCCTCAGGCCATTCCCTCTGCCGGGTACGTCCTTCCCTCACCTTGTGCACTCGACAAACTCCTATGTATTCCTCAAAACCCCACTCATAAGTCCCTCCTCCTGTATAAGCCTTTCCAAGATTTCCTCATCTCAGATTAGTTTCTATTTACTTAGTCCCTATGATGCACATCTTGGTCACAGCTTGCGACACTGTACTAGAACTTACGACATTGTACTAGAACCGACAACATTGTACTAGAGTGAATTATTTACAGGAATACCTCCCTCCATGGGTGAAATTCCTCAGAGGAAAAGACAGGGATTGATTCATCTTCACAAGTTTAGTCCAAGGCTTTGAACACGGTAGGAACCCAACAAATGTTCCATGAATGAATTCATCAATGCATGAACGAACCTTAACAAAATCAAGACTCCAGTGGGTCGAGCGACTTGATCCAGCCAGGCCTTCTACCCACTTGCAGATCTCGTAGCTGTGTCTTAGGTAGCTAGCTACTGAGGACATTCTGTCTTTCCTCTTGAAGGCCACATTTCGGACAATCCCTTAGGCCGTATCTTTTCCCTTCTTTCTATGAGCTTCCTGAGTTTCCCCCACACGACGGCTCTAAATCCAGAGGCAGGACACCTCAGTGGAAAGACGAGACCTGTAGGGTCGAGTGAGCCATTGGCTCCCTGTGTGACCTTGAACGAGGAGTCTGCACTCCCAAGTGGTAAAATGCAGGTAGTAAATCAACCCTGAAGAGGTGCAGCGGGACCCAGCGGGTTAACGTACAAGCTCCAGACTCAGAGTCATTGCTTCCGAGATACACGTTCCCTTCATCAAGGTTCCTGAGGACCGTCTACTCTAATCACCTGTCTTGTCTGTTGCTTGTATTTAATACCCGGGACAGGTGGGCGTCCAGCCTCTCTGAGACAACCCGGTGACTGTACTAAGAGTAGTAATTGTAACAGCAGCAAACTTACAGACCTTTTTGTTTACAGAGCATCCTTGTAATTTCTGATTCTCACCCCCCAAAAAATAAAAATAAAAAATTAGAACCATAAATGAAAGTCCCCAAGTAAGAATGTGGCTCTGAAGCCCAGGGAGGTCGAGGTCTTGCCCAAGGTCACTCAGAGATGAGCTGCTGAGCCAGAATTTGGTCCTTTGCCTTGATTCCTAGTTTCCAGATGACTTCCAAGGGATCGGACTGCCTGCAGTTCGTTTTATCTTTTTCTACGTGCTTCTCCCTCACAACAAACCCGGTGTCAGTAGTACAGACTTTGAGATCTAAGTCCCCCCAGAATCATCCTTGCGAGCATCACCTCCATCCCTGCCGCTCTAGCTGGATGACTGAGTATTGACTAAGGCTCTTTGTTGTAAGTGATAGAAAATATTACCCAAAATGATATAAGAAAATAATGATGGTAATAATAATGGAGGTAACGTAAGCTCTTTCTGGTTCATATAGCTCTGAATGTAAGCGGTAATACAGCTTATATTATATATAATATAAAATATAATGTTTTGTATTTATGATTAATATTATTGCTATTAATTATCAATGTTATTAATTAATAGAATAGTATTATATATCATATAGTGGTACTATAAGCTCTTTCTGGGTCATCCGTCTGAAAAAGACGGACGTAGGCTCTTCAGGACTAGTTAGGTCCAGGCCTACAAAGGTCATTAGATCTCTCTCTTCTCAGTTCTCTTCTCCTTCCTCTGCCTTCAGTTATAGGCAGGTGGTCCCCTACTGGAGGCTTCTAACAGCCCCGGACTTCACAGTAGAGAAAAGGCTTCTCTTCCCCAATCGTTTTAGACAAAGCCACAGAACGGAGAGCCAATGCCCTGGTCTGGTCAGGAGGCCACTCCATACATGAGCAGTGACTCCGGTCAGGGGACCAAAATACACCCACTGCCCAAACCTGGGTCACATGCCCACTTCTGAAGCTGGACGCTTGATCAATCCTATCCCAACTTCACGAACTGAGAAGGGAGAATGGATGCTTCCCTCTCCGCCATCCAAAGACACTCCGGCTTCTGCTACCAAAAACGGGGTTGTGGGGGGGGGATAGATACCAGACAAATGAAAACAACAGGTGTTCTCTTCTGTGACGTTTGGTGCTTCAGTTTCTATGCGTGAGAAACTATGGTATTAAAAATGTCTACCCCTCAGGGTTGTATCAGACTGGAAACAGAAACAAAAGAATTTCTGCCCCCAGAAATATTATTCAGAACGCTTGTGCCACTCCTATTATGTGTCAGAGCCCTTTGGCTCTCACCCTCTGCGAAGATGCCATCTGAACCCATCCCACTGCCCACGTTCTGGGTCACGACACTATGGCTCCCCTACACTCTTGCAACCGCGTCCAACTGTGTTTCCTGCCTTCCTAGCTCTCCCCTGGCTGGTGGTACCCCCTTCAGTGCCCTACAGCCAGATTAATCTCCCGTCTCAGCAGAGTTCAGGGAGCTACAGAGCTCAGCGGTGTTTAACTTGGCTTGCACTGAACCTCATGAATTTAAAGGCCATCTGAACCGGACCATTCATCTGTTCCTTCTCAGCTCCCCACAGAGGGTACATTTCCACACCCTCCTTCCTGATAACCAGCCATCAGAGCTGCTTACATATTTCTTTCCCAGGAAAGCTCAGAGGAGAAGAAAAAAAAAAAAACCCAACATATCCAACATATCCAACCCTCGAATTTGAAAACCTTCCTTCTATTATCTCATAAAACATCCTGTTCATATCATAATTTCAATCCAGAGAGAGGATTTGCCGTGTGAGCTCTGAGATGCATATAAATTGCCCTTCTAAACCTCTGGCTACAATAAGCAAACTTCAGAAGCTGACAGTTTACTTGATAAATATCTAATAAAGCTTAAATAATTATTGAAAGCAGACAAATGGCAGAGGAGAACGGCAAGAGGTGTTGCGGTGATCAATCACAGGGAAGAAGATAGAGCCCCAGCAACACAGGGTGAAGCAGGTCCCGGGGAATAAAGAATCACAGGCAGAGACTGACTTCCAGAAAGAGTTGGTGCTGAGGGGGGGACGGCTGGGGGGACCAGGAGATGTGCCAGATGGACTTCCCTTTGCGAACCATCAGATACTCAAGATGTGACCTTTCTCAACTCTTCTGGAAGAAAAAGAGCCCAGGGAGACCATTAGTACATGTCCTTGTCTGTCCTGACTGCCCAGCCTGGGGAGGGTGTCAGGGTTCCAGGTCTTACACCTCCTTTGTAAGCTCACCCAACCCCACTTCCAATCTTGAGACTGAAAGAATTCCAATCATTCTAGGGTGTCATCCTTTGAACTTGACCTGGAGTCACCATCCCTGATGGACCTCAGGAAGGTATCCCAAAGTCTCCACTCATTGACTTACTTGTTCACTTGTTCAATAAACATGAAGTGCCAACTCTGTGCTATGAGGGTGCCCCCCAAAGCTGCCAGTATAACCGAGGATAGTTGTGGGAGCAGATCATTAAACAAACAAAAGTACACGACAAAAATAGAAGCTTAATCTGGTCTGTGGCAAGTGTGGGAAAGGGAAGGCTTCACAAAAGAAATAGCACTTAAACTGAAATCTGAAAGATAAATAGGAGTGGAGGGAAGGGTATTTCAAGCAACAGAAATAGCAAGTGCAAAGGCCCTGAGGTTTAGGACTCCCGTTGCAAGTAATTCTGA
This sequence comes from Panthera uncia, assembly GCF_023721935.1. Lineage (NCBI taxonomy): Eukaryota > Metazoa > Chordata > Mammalia > Carnivora > Felidae > Panthera > Panthera uncia. The sequence goes on from NC_064815.1 coordinate 15,420,001, forward strand.
GATCTTAGTTCCCACACTGATGCTAATGTTTGGCAAATCCCTGGCAAATCCCTTACGCCCCTCCCCACATGAGGAGATTCTGACTTCTACGTTTCTGGGTCCATGACTCACTAGTTGCCACTTACTGAGGTGGGTTTCTTGGTGCCCGTTTTAGAGATGAGGACACTGAGTCTCAGAACTATTATGGGCCAAGTGTCACACTGTCACCTATGTGGTCATAGATTGTGCCTCTGCTTTGGACTTTATCCTCCAAACACTCAGACCTGCCTCCCCCACCCCCCACCCCTCATGCTTCAGTCCCAGCCTAGCAAATCTTCCTAATTATTCAGAATACTTCTAGGAAAGGATGTTCCCCTATCCTGCCAGATTCCCAGATTCCCAGCTGGGGACTAGAACTCTCCTGGAGTCCCAGCTGATGGAGGACTAGTCCCTAGTGATAGGATTCTTTAATGCCTGCCTGGATGTCCAACTATCACACACACACACACACACACACACACACACACGCCACAGACCATTTGCTTAGACTTCCACTGGCCCTCCGCATATGCTGGACCTTCCTCTCTCTCCTGTACCCCTGGTGTTAACCCCTGCAGGTGCATCAACCTCCTAATGTGGCAAGAAGGTGAGACCAAGATGGGAGCCCTCATTTGGTGGGGATGACCACACCTAAGACATTTTACCTGAGAAATACAGAAATGACTTGGGCTCTTCTTCAGCCAAGTCACAAAGTCTTCTGACCAAAGAGTCACCAACACTGTTTGGAGTCACAGTGTTCTCCCCTACAAACTCAGCATAATTCCGATACACCCCACCCCGCCTAATGACAGAGTTCTAAATACTTTACAGACCCTCGCATTTGGGTAACAATTTACAAAGACTTTTCAAACATCATCAGCAGAGTGATAGAGGCAGAGATTCCCTCCTCAGTTGAAGGCTAGTCGCTAAGCTTGGTTTTTAAGACTGGATGTGACTCAATCTTTCTTCCCAGGGGGTTTCTGTGGGGAATTATGATCCCCATGTCAGCAACTTTCCCTCCTTGTTTCGGGTTGACTCTTTCCACAGAAGTGCGTTATCACCGCAACTCTTTCCATTGTAAGTAATAGAAACACAACCTAAACTAGCTGAAGCAAAAAAAAAAAAAAAAAAAGTAATTCATCGCCACTGGAAACCAAGAAGGATACCAAAAAGTGCCTGTGAGCAGAGACCCACAAAAACAGAGCCTCAGAAATTCAACCTTAACCACAGTCTGTCTTCCTACTGCCTCAAATCCTGTATCTTACTCTGCTTGTTTCTAGTTTCATTCTGAAAACAAACCAAAAAAAGCCCTCCATATTGTGAGGGAGATGGCCACAGACAGCCCCGAAGTCACATCCTCCCAGTGTACCGAATGTAGTGGATAGAGATGTCTCTTTTCCGTTGTTTGGATACAAATCTCAAGGAAGAACTCTTCGTTGGCTATGCTTGGATGATGGCCCGTTCCAAAGAATACGATGATTGGTCAGGCCTGGGTCATATGACCGCCCTAGTTGCCAGGAGGGTCAGGAACTATGGCCAGAAGTAGGGAACGAAGTGCAAATGTTCAGCCAAAACACTGGAACTTGCTCCAAGAGGGGACGGGTACATAAGAACAGCGTGTGTTTGAGGGGGTGGCGGAACAGGAGTATTGGCTGGTGCAATCCTTCTGTTGAGAAAATTAAAAATGTGTTTTCAAAACCCCTAAGGTGTTTATACTTTGATCCAATAAGCTGATTTCTATGGTTGCCTTTTTAGGAGGAAAAAAATGTCGAAAGATGCGTGTACAAGAATTCTCACTGCGGTATTCTTTTCAGTAGCAAGAAAGACGTAACCAAAATGTGTACATTAAATGCATTATGACGCATTAAATGGCATAGTATTAATTCTTTTTTTTTATAAAGTTTTCTCTCTTCTTTAAAAAAAATGTTTATTTTGAGAGAGAGACAGATTGCGAGCAGGGAAGGGACAGAGAGAGAGGGAGAGAGAATCTCAAGCAGGCTCTGTCCTTTCAGTGCAGGGCCCGGTGTGGGGCTCGATCCCATGACCCTGGGATCATGACCTGAGCCAAAAATAAGGGTCAGAAGCCCAACCGACTGAGCCACCCAGGTGCTCCCAGATTATTAATTATTAATGATCATGATAGGTATCTACACATTGACATGGAAAGAAGCTTTTGATATATTAGTAACTCTTAGGAATCAGTGTACAAAGAGTGTTGAGTCAAATCTTTGTTTTAAAAAGGAGCATGTCTGTTCTCGTTACACAAAAAGCTTTTTGTAACCATATATGGTGACAGATGTTAACTAGACTTATTAGTGGTGATCTTTTTTTTTTTTTTTTTTTTAATTTTTTTTTCAATGTTTTTTATTTATTTTTGGGACAGAGAGAGACAGAGCATGAACGGCGGAGGGGCAGAGAGAGAGGGAGACACAGAATCGGAAACAGGCTCCAGGCTCTGAGCCATCAGCCCAGAGCCCGACGAGGGGCTTGAACTCACGGACCGCGAGATCGTGACCTGGCTGAAGTCGGACGCTTAACCGACTGCGCCACCCAGGCGCCCCTAGTGGTGATCTTTTTGCAATGTACGTAAATGTCGAATTATTTGTTATACACCTAAAACTAATATAATGTTACATATCGATGAACTCTCAATAAAAACAAAACAGTAGGAATCGTAATACAATTACATTTCTTTAAAAAGCATATTAACATTTGGAATGGGGTAAGAGTAATGTCTCTCAAGCGCAGGAAAGTTCTGTTTCTTGATACAGTTGCTAGTTATAAGGGTGGATTCTCCTTATGAAAATTCACTAAGCTGTCCATTTATGATTTGTGAACCTTACTTTATATATCTTATGCTTCAGTAAAAACAGTTTTTGCAAATGTGTGTATTTAATGAAGAACGTGGGGGCACCTGGGTGGCCCAGTCGGTTAAGCGTCCAACTTCGGCTCAGGTCCCGATCTCATAGCTCGTGAGTTCAAGCCCCGCATCAGGCCCTGTGCTGACAGATCAAAGTCTGAAGTCTGCTTCGGACTCAACGTCTCGCTTTCTCTCTGCCCTTCCCCTGCTCGCGCTCTCTCTCCCTCTGTCTCAAAAATAAATGCAATAAATTTAAATTAAAAAAAATTAAATAACAATAAAGAATAAAATAGAGAGAAAGGCTTAGGGTGGTTATTTGTGGACGGTGTAATTAACAGCAATTTAAACTTAATTCTTTGCACAGGTCTTCGTTGTCTATTTTTACAATAAACATGTATTACTTCTGTGGTCGCTACCCATTGGGGGTGGGAAAGTGAAGACTGAGTTAGATCAAAGAGCTAAAATTTCAGTAGGTGGTAGGACGGTTCAGTTTGTGCACGGCCTGAAGCTCTCAACTAGATGATGTATCAGTCAGGATGGGCTCAGGTATTGTAACAGACCCCCCAAAATAATAGCTCAAACACAATAGAAGTTTCTCCCTCATTGTCATCTAGGGAAGGTTCCTCATGTCGGCAGGTGCTGTACTCCGCACAGATGTTCAGGGACCCAGGCTAATGGTGACTTTTCTTCTTAAACACGACCTAGACCTCTCTGATCGTTTCCGTTCTTATCACGGGAGGTGAGAAGGAGCAGCGAGGCCTGGCCCTTGGAGATTTTGTGGGTCAATGCCGAAAGCGGCTCACATCACATCTGTTCATATTCCACTGGAAAAGAGCTTAGCCAGGGTCCCACCCAGTCGCAAGGGAGACTTGGAACCACAGTCCCCGGACGGGCATCCATGTGCCCACGTGTGACCCCACTGCTGTGGAAGAAAATGGATTCTCGTGACACTTCACAGTTAATGCCACTTTGGGGAGGGGGGAGGGGGAGCAGAAAGGGCAGGTGACAAAGAGGAAGAGGACATTGACTTGGGCAGACAATATAAAATCTACTCAAAGAGGGCCAGGTACATGGCATGTGGGCTTCAGTCCATTCCTGGCCGTGGTGATGCTCAGAGTTCGCAGGTGGGAACGTCCTGGTTCCAGGGGAATTCTGCTTTGGCAAGAGCTTGAAAGAGGCTTTGGTTAGAATGCGAAAGAGAAGCACGGTCATCTCCCGGGCACATACTCTGCGGCAGTGAGACCGCGGCGAGACCGCCCTTCCCCTTGGCCCGGCTTCCAGGCGAGGGGGGGGGGGGGGGCCCGGTGATGCCAGCCGGGGTGAAAAGGAGTAATGGTAAAACCAAGGACTGGGTTTGATGTTTTAGAAGGCACCAGATTCTACCCATATAAATGGTGCCTGAAAGAGGCCTCCACACCGCCCTCCCTCTGCATCACTGAACGCTTCGGAAAGTACATTCCAGAAAGCCTGACTCTTTATCTACGGGGAGAAGAGCCAGTCTCAGCCCGGAGAAACTTTGGGCAGCGCCTAGGGGCAACGTGCAGGCCTAAAGACGCACGAGAGAAGCATCTGATGAATATTAACCAGAATGTATTAGCTGATAACACAAGCACCCCAAAATCAATGAGGAAATTATCTCCTCCACACAACTGGCACAAAAGAAGGACATTTTCCGTGTCCCTCCGGCACATCCCAGCTATTGTCAGCTCTGGCATGCGAGGTGATTAATGCGCGGGTGACCACGCGTCCAGTTTTCGATGCCTCCGATTATGCACACGGACCATTTTTTTCCCCTCTATGGATCCTCGACACTTAACCAACTCAATGGTTTTTATTTGCATTGATCACATTTTATGGTATGATTAAATTTGTATGGAAGAGAACCAATTAGTTTTGTTTTACACTTATTGAATGCACTTTATAGTCAGACAAATTAACTCTCCACAGTTAGGTTGATTTATCCAGTGGCAGGAGGCTTGATGGGCCATGCCGGGTCTTGTCCCCCAGCTGGGGAGAGGGTGGGGTGGTAGATGGGGGGGTTGAGGGGGGTGCTGGTACCTCTTAGAAACGAGCTTAATGTTCCGACTCTGATGGTCCAGCCCACCGCCGGGGAGTCTGGGTGGAACTTCTCTCGGGAGACTAAATACCGGGCTGTAGCTCCGTGTAGATTTCAAGAACCCATCAAGGCTTTGTCTGAAGGGGAAACATTTTCTCCTACAGAGTGAAAAGATCAGTGGGGTACAATTGGGTTCTAGCCCCACTCTTTGGGCTGCTGTGCGATTAGGCCAGTCTTTCACCTTCTTTCGGCCACAGTGAACAGACGATAAGAAAGAGGAGGAGGAGGGAGCCCATCTCCCCCACATAATTTGCTCGAGGACCAAACATGAGAGCACATATGGAAACAATTTACAAACTGACCGTACAGCATCATCTTTATGCAAATTGCCCGTCCAATGAAACAATAAGAGCGGAGCAGCACTGTGAGCACGAGAGTAATTTGGAATCAAAAGCCGGAAGCTTGAATCTCTGCTGCTTCCCCGCTGTGTGGCTTCATGGAAGTCACTTAACCTCTCTGAGCTGACATGGTCTCCTTTGTAAAGCAGAGGTAGTTATCACAGATTCAGTGGATGTTTCAGACAGTGGCGTTTTCCCGGCCATAATAAAATCACAGGACCTTTATTTTCCATCCATTACCTCGTTTTATCTTTCTCCACAGCTCCTGTATTCGTTTGTTCAGGCACCAGAACACAAGGCGGCAGACTGGACGCTTTAAATACTAGCAATCTGTTTTCTCACAATCCTGGAGGCCAGAAGTCCAAGGTCAAGGCGTGGGCAGGTTTGCTTTGGTTTCTCCTGGGGCTTCTCTTCTAGGTTCTGGCTGTGTCCTCACGTGGTCCTCTGTGCACATGTGCTCTCTGGTTTCTCTCTGAGAACCCAAGTGTCCCCTTCTCATGAGGATAGTGGTCAGATTGGATCCGGGCCCACCCTCTTGGCTCCGATTTCACTTAATTCACTCCTTTAAAGATCTTCTCGCCAAAGATGGTCACATTCTGAGGTCCTCGGGGTTAAAGCTCCAACGTATGAATTCTGTGGGGACCCAGTTCAGCCCTTAACAGCACCTGACATTATGTTACACATCTTATCTGCAATCATAAACTCCATGAGAGACCTTGTCCCCACCGCACAGGCCTAACATTTAAAACAGTGCCTGGCCCATAATAGGTGCTCAATAAACGTTTGTTGAATGACTTAATGAACAGTGCTTAGCATAAAGGCAGTTCCAGCACATTCTAGTACCAGCATGAGGACACCCACCAATAATGGGGGCTGCAATAAATCATCTCTGAAGACGTTTTTGATCACTGCCACCACCCTCCTCCTGATTAGCTTCTGTTACACTTGCCTTGTGACCCCGGAACTCAGAGAAAACCCTATGACATCCATATTTAATATTTTATTCCCAAACTCATGAAAACCTTGAGCTTTGGGGTGCGAAGGCAATTTACATATTAACAGATGCAATTTAAAAACCAGTGAGGGAGGGGCACCTGGGTGGCTCAGTCGGTTAAGCATCCGACTTCGGCTCTGGTCATGATCTCGAGGTTCGTGAGTTCGAGCCCCGCGTCGGGCTCTGTGCTGACAGCTCGGAGCCTGGAGCCCATTTCGGATTCTGTGTCTCCCTCCTTCGCTGTCCCTCCCCTGCTCACACTCTGTCTCTCTCTCAAAAATAAATAAAAAACATTTTAAAAACCAGAGAGGGAAACCCCTTTATAGCATTCCTTGATAATCTTTTCCATGACCAGTTCTAGCGACCGGAAGCCCTTTACCTCTGGACGAAGTCAGTTCTGTGATGAGAACGTGTTATACGGAGCACACAATGAAGCATAAACAAAGATGTTCTTTTTTAGAACTGGTTATGATAGTTAAGAATGAAAGCAAATATCTCTAAGTAGGCCAACAGATGGCAAATTGGTTTATCCACGCAGTAGTGGGAGTTTCCAGTAATTCAAATAAATTCATTGGACCTACATGCAACCAAATGGAAGCCTTAAGAACACAGTATCGATATATACACTATGATACTGTATACACACATACATTAATTTATATGTATTTAATATACGTAAAAATTCACTTTACAATAACGTATATTGTGTTTAGAAAAGACGCAAAAGCTTGCATGGGACGGATACACAGTAACCTCAGAGCGGAGGTGGCCTCTGAGAAGGGCTGGAAGGAGGGGTGACGGGGGAGCGTCTTTCACTCTGCAACGTTTACTTCTTTAACAGACAAGACTGAAGCGAACGTGGCAAGATGCCCACGTCTTCGCACCTGAGTGGTAGGTGCATCGTATGATTTTTTTTCTGAGCTTTTCTGATGTTTGAAACATGTCTTAATTTTTTTTTTAATGTTTATTTATTTTTGAGAGAGAGAGAGACGAGACAGGGCTCAAGCAGGGAAGGGGCAGAGAGAGAGAGAGAGAGAGGGAGACAGAATCTGAAGCAGGCTCCAGGCTCTGAGCTGTCAGCACAGAGCCCAACGGGGGGCTCAGACGCATGAACTGTGAGATCATGACCTTAGCTGAACTCGCACATTTAACCAACTGCCCAGGTGCCCCGGCCCCTTAATTTTTTTTAATATTTCAGTGAACAGGGGAAGGTTCATTTTTGACCAAAATAACATTAGACCCCACATCCAGCCGCGGGTCCTGGTTCCCCCAGGACCCCCAGGGCCACCCGGAATGAATGTTCTTCCTCTTCTACACCATATCCATTGTCTTCCTAGATAGGCCAGGTGACATCATCGCCAGCCTTATGGCCAATGCTTTGGCTGAACTGCTTCTGGAATGCAGACTCCCGCCTCCGCCTTACTGACAGAGTCAATCCGTCCCTGCAGATTGCGGGCCAAATGAATACTAATACTCTTCCCCTCTGAGCTCACTGTCTAGTGAGAGAAAAAGACCCACAACCAGGTAACCGCAGTGTGATGTGCTAACTGCACAGCTTGCACAAAGAGCTTGGAATTGGAGGAGTGAATGACTACCCTACCTTAGAGCAAACGGGCTGGAAGGCTGGAGAAGCTCGGCCGGGAAGAGGAGCCCCCAAGGGGCCAGGTCTGGAAGGGCACAGGCTCAGTCAGCTGGCCACATGCCCGGGAAGGGAGAAGATGTAATCCAGTAGTACTCCCAGGAAGAGGAGGAAATGGGTTCGGGAAATCGTTTTCCAGTCTCTGCCACAGGTACTGGATAGAAAGGGCCAGATAGGCAGGTGTTTTTAAAACCCACTGAGGGCAGCCACAAGCACCCTGGATAGAGTCGTCCGCACTCGGCTGGGGATTCCCAGCAGGTAAATTGGGCCTTTTCAGGGAGGAACGTTCAGAGGCAGGTGCACCGGAAATCGGAGATGCAGCCCCTGCCCCGCAACAATCTCACCCGAGGAAAGTAACAGAGCCCCAGAGAAGTGGGGAGGGCAGACCGGGGTCCATAGTGGGGCACGGAGGCCCAACCAGGGGGCTGGTACTGGAAGAAGAGGTACGGAGACGAGCCCACACGTGCCAGCTCCAAGCACACCCATGGTCAAACAGGCTAATATTCAGGGAGCTGGAAAAACAGATGATTTTTTTTTAATGTTTATTTATTTATTTTGAGAGACAGAGACAGCCAAGGAAGGGCAGAGAGAGGGAGAGAGGATCCCAAGCACACGCTCTGTGCTGTTAGCGTGGAGCCCTATGTGGGGCTCGATCTCACGAAATGTGAGAGGGTGATCTGAGCTGAAATCGAGAGCGGGACGCTTAACCGACCGGGCCACCCAGGCGGCTTTGAAAAAACAGATCCTTTTGCTTTGAAGCAAAAACAGGTGAATGATCTAAGGATCTAAGGACAGAAAGTACGTAGTACTTTATCCACAGGGTAAATGTTTTCATTCGGAAAACTGCACTCACAGAGGCTGAACCCTTGATGCCCAGGAGGCATTGCCTACCTGTCAGTAAGAATTTGCATTTAATTGAGCACTTACTACACGTTCCAGATATGGATCTAGGCTCTTACATGCATTATCTCATTTAATCTCCGTATCTCCAGAAACCAGACCCTATGACAAATGCCATTAAAAGTGGCCAAGTCACCCGCCCAAAGTCACAGATCTGGTATTTGGCCGTCAAACCTGGAGTCTGACTTCGTAACAACAGGCGCCCTCGCCTTATCCAAGGAAGTCACTGGGAGCCACGCATGCTTCGCTCTCTTGTCGGAACGGCTGCGTGTTGACTTTGGCGTTCACCCTCTCAGATTCTGTTACTGTTTCGTCGTGGTTGCACGTGCTAATGACCTGCTCATAGCTCACCTCACCCATCCACACGACAATCCCAAGGGGGTGACTGTGACAACGCTCCTTCTCTTGGCCACGATGAAAATAAAGCCCAGAGACAGTGATGACGCACCCAAGTTACCCAGCGAACTGGGGACACAGTTTGAACGCGGGTCCCTTGCTTCCTACGACGGCAGACTTTTGGCCACAACTGTGGGTCAAATACTGTGCTACCCACCCCACTGGTGGGGCCTGAGCTCACTGAGGGGGGAATAGGGATGGAACACTGTAATCACATCATTTTTAAATTTATTTTATTTTTTATTTTTTTAAATGTTTATTTACTTTTGAGAGAGAGAGTGTGTGAGCAGGGGAGGGGCAGAGAGAGAGGGAGACACAGAATCTGAAGCAGGCTCCAGGCTCTGAGCTGTCGGCACAGAGCCCAACGCGGGGCTCGAACCCACGAACCGTGAGATCACGACCTGAGCCGGATTCGACGCTCAACCGACGGAGCCCCCCGGGCGCCCCGTAATCACATCATTTTAAGATAAAAGTTCCCATCCTTCTTCCCCAGAAATCCAAGCTATGGTCCAGGAACTGATCTCCAAAGAAAACCATCTGCCTGGAGCTAAATAAGAAGTTTCTTACGTGCTGTTGCCAAAGCCTTTCTCAGGCTCTGGGGGAATAACGACTTTGATATGTTAATCAACGTGTACCTTTTTCTTTCCATTCCTGGAAATGCCTGTTGCCCTGTGACGTTTCCTCCATTCACAGAACATCTAAGGTGGCCAATACCTGGCTTCAGAGGACGGATGTCTCAGCTCTGACAACTCAGAACACAAAGACCAGAAGAGTCGAAAGACCCTAGGTGAATGTACAGTAAGGGAAGCAGCTCAGAAACATAAAAAGACAGACTCCCAGACTAAATAAACGCTTGCGAGGCTTGGGGGAAGGAGGAGAATGCCAGGGTAGGAGACTTTGACTTTGGGGAGTGAATGAGAAGGAACCATGTGTTCTCTTCCCAAGGCCAAGTTCAGAGTGATGGGGCAGAGAAGTGCAGAACCCCAAGATACCTGTGGGGACCCTCAAGAAGAGAGGACCTGTTGCTCTCCCTCCCAGGGTGAAAGTCCCAGAATAAGGCAGGACCCTGGAGGTCCCTGCACCAAGCCAGAGGGGGAGCAGGAAATCGATCTGTGTGCAATCTGTGACGGAAGGCCTGAGACCCTGCACGGGGTGAGAGCCACAGAATGTCCCCACGCGGAGGGGTGTTAGAAGCACCAGAGTCTCGGAGTCTCGGAGCCGGGCACAGAGGAGGACACAGTGGGGACCTGTAAGGACAGAACAAGACAGGATGGGACCATGCGCCGCACGGAGGCAGCGAACGGAGACGGGGCAATGTCGAGGACGAAGCTCCCTCCCCCGCACCCACCTCCCACTAACCGCACCCCCCCCCGAGGTCCTGGCACCTCCAAACTCAGACGAGCCCCTGGGGGGTGAGAGAACATCCCCCTGAGGATGCTCAGCTCCTACCCGCTGAGCCAAGCTCGGTAACGTCATTGCTCGAAGTCTATTTCTGACGTTGCCGAAATTGTGAGAGGAGATTTGTACCCCACTCCATAACCGGGACCTCCCTTTTGGCTCCCTGAACCCCCAGGGCCCAGCTCCCACGTCCCGCAGCCGAGCCAGCCTGGGCTGAGCAGAGACAGGGTTTCTGGGGAAATTGACAGGGCAGCCGCCCTCTCGCGCCTCGGGCTGCCGGGCCATTTGTCCGCTGGTGACCATAACAAATGAGCTGGCAGTGGAGGGAGGGGGCCCTGGAGGGGCCTGGCAGAGGGGCTTCTGGGAACCAGGTGCCCCTGGCCCCCCTGGGCCTGCTGCATCAGAGATGGAGACAGTGCATGTCAGTCCTGAGGGGTCACTGCTGTCCCTGGCTGGGTCCCTGGGATCCCGTCTCTTTCATAGTCCCCAAGCCCTAGCCCTGACCCGGGAAAACTTCCCGTACCTCCAAGGGTCCCCCTCACTCCTCCCCTCCTGCTACTTCCCAGGACAAGCCCAGCAGCCCCTTCCCTAATTTTAGGTCCTACTAGTGACCCTTGGGGATGGACAGACAGGCATCACTGCAGTCACAGTGGAGGAAAGTAAGAGTCATAATCATTGTTATAATGATGATGAACATTTTTGGGGCTTGAGGCATGCCAGGCCACATGCTAAGTGCTTTACCACGTGATTTTCTTTGACCCTCGCTGCAGCTCTCGGAGGTAGACGGTCTCATCGGCCACATGTTATAGATGGAGAGGCAGGGGCTCTGAGAGGCAGGATCCCGTGGCTCGTATGGGATAAAAAGATTATTAGTGGGACCCAGGCTTCTTCTGACTCCGAAGCCCATGCCTTGCCCACTAGGAAGGCTGCAAGGGCAGGTATACAGGATCATATCAGAGACGCAGTCACCTGGCCGTGACAAGCAGCACGATTCTGCGTCCCACCCATAGAGAAGCTGTCTCTTTCCTGGTGGGGCCGGGCGACGGGGTGGAATAAAGCTGGTCTGGAGACTGTAATCGGCACCTATGGCTGAAAGGATCTGGGCACGCTCCAGACCGGCAGACCGTTCTTCTCTGCCTGTGTGTTCCCGCTGCCAAAATGTCTCACGGAGCACCGGGAGCCCCGCCATCCATCAGGCTGCCTCATCACAGCAGCTGGAAGACTCTGCAGGCGTTTGCCCAGATCGGGGGTTAAGGCGGCTGCCTCACCGCCCGCCTGTCTGGTGCTCAAAGAATCACAGGGAAGAATTTGCTCCGTCTTCCTGAATACTTTTCATGAAAGAGACTTACGTCAGAGCCAGACAATGAGGCACTGACCCTTAGCATCCAGGCAGCATTTCCATGAGCTAGGACTTGAAGATGTTAGATGGCTGTTCTATAGGAAAACAGCCGGGCAGGTGGGGAGGTCAGCCTCCAATACAATGAACCCGGTTGTAGAACTCTTGGTGCCCTCAGCACCGTTTTGGTGTCGGTGAGATGATTAAAACCTTGAGACATCACGGATTTCAGCTCTTTCGGTTGTGAGTTGTAGACATCCAACTCAAGCAGGCCGAAACAAACAAAGGAAACTAGAGGGAGGGGAAGCAAGGGAGGAGAAGGGGGACTTAGTCGCCCGTACAACTGAAAGTTTCATGCAAGTTTCAGGTGCGGCTGGATCCAATGAGCTTTACCAATGGCTCAAACTCACTGGTGCAATTTGGAACTCCGGGCCTCGGGTTCAGTTCTAGAGCCCGTTTGCTCAACAAAAGACAGAGAGTGAGTGAGAAGAGCTGGATTCTTCTGGTGAAGCAAGGGGAGGAGACACCCTCTGGGTAGGCACCCCACCAAGGAAAGCAAATCAGAGAACCAGAAGTGACTGAGTTTCTCTCTAAGCCAGGAGCCGGGTGACGTGCCAAGCCACGAAGCTCTGCGGTATCCCCATGAACCAGCTTTCGTCTTCCCAACATTTCTGTTGTTCTTGAGGAAACCACGACTCCAAGAGGGAGGATAGTGTGACCTTCGTGACATGAGCTCGTGTGGCTGATTCCAACAGCACTGTTCCGTCTTGCCTGGTGTGTTCCGGGCCAGAAAGATAATGGAGAATAGAACTTAGAAAGGGCCCCAGCTCCAGAAGAAACACTATTTGGTTGGGTCCCTGTGCACAGATTACTGTTCCTCCCCGAGCTTCAGTTTCTGCAGCTGCGAAATGACCACACTGTCCTAAATCCGTGATGTGAATAAGCAGCACAGGGATCGAAGGGTGATGCCCTTTTCAGAAAAGCCTACAGGATATCCTCTCTTTCAGTCAACATGACCAACCCCAGAAGTTACAGGGAGCTTCCTCTGGATCCCAAGGCCATGACTGTCCAAAAATGACCTTGGACACTCAGTTTAACCCTCAAAATGTTGATAACCCAGTGTGGGCTCGGTGCTTTGCGGACATTCTCCCCTTTAATCTTTTCCTTTGTCTAGTTACGTAACATTGCAAATGTACAGAAAAGAAGGTGTCAGACACGTACGTGATCTTTTCCAAGACCAAGCAGATGTTAACGTTTCACCATCTTGCTTTAAAACTCTTTTTAAAGAAACAAAATATCAGAGACGCTGGTAAACACGTTCTCAATAGCCGGTATTTTTTTCTGTGTTTCCATCCTTCTCCAGAAGGGGGTCGGGTTCACCATTGGGTTGGTATGAATTAAAGTACAGCTATGTTTACATTCATTCCGTTTTCATATATATGCATAAGCCATATTTATTATACATGTGTGTTTGTGTGTGCATATATATGTGTATATATATATATATATATTAATGTTTGTGTGTTTTAAATTTTGCATTTTAAAACTTGTTCTATCCTCAAACTTAGTTTTCTTAATTTATCTCTATTGATACCTATGGATCTGATTCATTCATTTAAACTGTAATATCATATCCTGTTGCAAATAAACTATAATTTATTTGCCATTCCCCAGCTGAGAGAATATTGGTTGTTTTTACATTCTTGCGATGACAAACTACCATAATAAGCATCGTTGTATAGTTCTCCTTGGGCACATACAGGAGAATTTCTCCAGCACAAACACCCAGAAACAGAACTGGTAGGTAATGAGCACGGGTATCTCCAGCTTTATTGGGTAATACCAAATTGCTGTCCAAAGGGGCTTTACCAATTTATGTTCCCGCCATAAACATGAATTTCCGCTACTCCGTATCCTTACCAACACCTGTGTTACCAAATTTATTGATTTTGTCAGTCTGACAAGTGCACACTGGTATTTCACGGTTACATTTTGAATAGAGCCAACAGTGACTTCGAGAATATTTTTACAGTCCGCTGCATTTCAGGTTTTCTTTTCCTTCAAGTTCCTTTTGCACATACTTTATCATTATTGGGTCCTTTGTTTCCTAATGATTTCTGAGGATTCTTAATACATCCGACGTACTAATCCCTTACTAATTATATGGTTGGCAGGCACCTTCCCTCAGACTATCTGTTCCCAAGGTTTAATACATATTTTGTCATACGGAAGCTTTAATTTAACGTGGTAGTGTCTATCAATATTCTCCTTTGTGGCTTAAGCTTTTCCTGTTCTATTTGAGAAATCTTTCCCACTGAATCTCATAGGAAGATTCTCCCAGCCTTTGTTCTAAAGGTTTTATTTACATTACTGCTTTTCACATATATAATTTGAACACATCCGGAATTTTTTCCCATAAAGGTAGGCATCTAGTTTGAATCCGTTTCCATATAGGATAGCAAATCACTTACGTACTCCGTACTTAGCGGAAGGTCTGGCGTCCAGATGGGTTTGTAACACTGTCCCAACTACTGGGTTCATTCCCACGCCCAGACCGCCTATGCTGTGGTTTTCACTGTGTGGCTTTCCCAGTTATTAAGTTACTGGGTCTCAGCTCCAAACTCCCACACCCAGCTTTGTGATGCGGGGGCTGGAACTCTGCGACCCCCCGTTCTGCTTTGCCGTTGTCAAGAGTGGGCTCTCAAACCGAGGGGGTGGGAGGGGAACGAGAGGCTGGCTCCTCCTGTCTGCTTGTGGTCCCTGTGATCGTCACATACCCTCACTTCCTCGGCCCAAGAGCAGGGTTCTTTCCTGTAGCGGCTGCTTATCCGCTGGCAGTGCCCCCCCCCCCCCCCCCCCCCGCGCTTGAGAAGCAGCCTTGCCACACCCCCTCCGGGACACCAGCACGAGCCAGCTGTGCTCCCTCCTCAGAACTCAGAGCCAGCCATGTGGGGTTCACCCCGCAGCATCGACTTTTCAATAATTCCATCCACTTCCCTTTGTCCCTTAGTCCCCGCGTTAGTCGTCAGCTCCTGTAGCTGCCTCCGTGACAGCTTTGTGTTTTTTATTTACCTAATCAATTTCCTACCCAGTTGACAGTTCTTTACATTAAACTCTTTCTGTTAAAGCAACTGGTGTGGCATCTGCCTCTTGACGGGACCCTTACTGATATAGCAACTTTATGGTAAATCTTGATGCCGAAGAAGGAGATGTTCTTCTTTCCTTCCTCAAAATTTTCTTGGATGATCTTGGCCCTTGTGTTTCCACATGGGTTTTATAAACCTTACTGTGGAACTGCACCAAAATAATAATATTAATATGAAGCATTTGAATATTTGCATAGCAATGACATAAATTTACAGCTAAACGTGGTCAGAACTGACATCTTAACTGCGATTTTCTGATCCGTGAACACACGACGATTTCCCCATTTCTTTAGGTCTTCTCATGTGTTTTTCAGGAAGACACTATACGTGAAGTTTATATACACCCTCTGCTAGCTATATTTCTAATTAATTTAGAGGTTTTGTTGTTATGGTACATTGAATCTTTTAAATTGCTGTTTTTAATTGTTTCTGGCTGGTGTTTAAGAAAGCAATTGATTTTTTTCTGTGTATTGATCTTGTATCAGCAACTTGATGAACTCTTGTATTTGTTATTAATATGACTGTATATTCTGTAGAATGTTTCCGTGTAACCATACCAACTGTGAATATTGACAGGCCTTTTTTTCTTTCCTTACCATTGTTACAGCTTTTGTTTCTTTGCGTGCCTGTATGCGGGTCTGTGTGTGTCTTATCACACCCCATCCTGCCTCCAGTTCAACACTGAATAGAAGCACTTCCTTTTCTGGCCAAGATGGAGTTACAGGAACTAGACTCACCTTCTTACCTGAAACATCTGAAAGAGTTACTTAAAAAACCATGAAACAACGGTTCTCAAGATATTGGGTATTAGGCAAAGACAGTCAGTGAATTCTGAAAACCGGTGGGGGGGGGGGAAATGAGGTGAGCTCTGGTACTGCCCCAGATTCCTACCCAGAGAAAGTTTCCAGCCCAAGGAGGGTGACCCCACGCAGAGGGAGGTCCACCCGAGGTAAGGAGACAGGTCTGAGGTTCCAGACAGGCCAAGATGGCTAGAGTTCACAAGACAAAATACCACGGAGGAAAAAGTTATTCAGAGAGAGGGCTCTTCAGGGATCTGCAGAAGGTCCCCGTTGAGTCCTTAGCTAAACACTGATCAACTCAAGAATGGGATCTTGCCATTTGCAACGACATGGACCGATCTAGACAGTATAATGCTAAGTGAAATAAGATAACCGGAGGAAGACAAATACCATAAGATTTCGCTCATATGTGGAATTTAAGAAACAAAACTAATGAACAAAGGGGAAAGAAGGAGACAGATAAACCAGGAAATAGACCTTAAGTATAGAGAACACTAGTGGTTATGAGAGGGCAGGTTGGTGGGGGGGATGGCGGAAATAAATGAAGGGGGTGAAGGAGGGCACCTGATGAGCTTTGGGTGATGTGTGGAAGTGTCAAGTCACTATATTGTACACCTGAAACTAAGATAACATTGTATACTAACTATACTGGAATTTTCAAAAATGTGAGAAATCTCTCCGAGGTGAAGTAAAGAACCGCCATAAAGCCTGAAAGTATATAAGACTCAGGAATCACACAAGGCCGGGGAATCATGTCTGTCCCCACCAGTCTCAGTGGAAAACCTCATAACTCACAGTACACTGGGTTGAACACTAGAAGGGTTTTGGCTCAGCCGCGGAGTAAAGGCAGCCCTCGACGAAATGCTGTCCTGATCCCGCTTCACAAAGCTTAAAGACCGGGCCCCAAGGGATCCGACGTGGTTCAGTAATCTAATCGCAGGGAAGAGCACAGGTTAAGAGGAGTCATAAG
The DNA here is from genome assembly GCF_023721935.1 of Panthera uncia. Lineage (NCBI taxonomy): Eukaryota > Metazoa > Chordata > Mammalia > Carnivora > Felidae > Panthera > Panthera uncia. Next base: position 15,436,912 of record NC_064815.1, read on the forward strand.
AATATAAAATACCCAACACACAGCAAAGTGGAATTCAGAATCAAATTTGGCATTCAATCAAAAATTACCAAGCATACAAATATCCAAGAAAATAGAATCTATTAATCAAAAGCGAGGCAGAATTGGCACGGTTGATAGAATTAGTAAGTGGAAGTTGGAGAGGCCATCCAAGATGTTAGACACAAGAAACAAATAAAAACATCAGATCAACTTCTGGAGATGAGAACTAAAATGTCTGAGGGGAAAAATACACTTTTTTCCCCTTCCTTTAGGGCCATCTGTTTTTTTCGGAAATTCCACACACGAGTGAAATCACGTGACATTTCTCTTTCTCTGACTGACTTACTTTGCTTAGAGAAATAAACTTTAGCTCCATCCACGTCATTGCAAATGGCAATACTTCACTCTTTTGCTGGCCATAGGTATTAAGGAGGGCACTTGTGATGAGCACTGGGTGTGACATGTAAGTGATGAATCACTAAGTCCCACACGTGAAATCAATTTTACCACGTATGTTAACTAACTAGAATTTAAATAAAAACCTGAAAGCAAAACAAAACAAAATGCACTTGATGGGGTGGGTTAAAGATCAGTGGAACTGAAGATACGTCAACAGGAACTATCCAAAATGAGACACAAAATCCAGAAGAATGAACAGACCATCAGGGGGCGACGGGACAATTAGAAGTTCTCTAGCAAATATGAAATTGGAGAGGCTGAAGGGGAAGAATGGAAAATAAAAAAAGGTTTGAACAAACAATGGCTGAAATTTAAGCGGATACAAAACATCTGAGTAGAAACCCCACCGAAGAAAACAGATAGGCCAATGGCCAATCAACACGTGAAAAGGTGCTCGACGTCGTTAACAATCAAGGAAGTAAAATTCAGACCACACTGAGATACTATTTCACACCCACTAGGATGGAAATCATAACAAATGCAGATAACAACAAGAATTGGCAAGGATGTGAAAACAGTGATAGTGGCAATGTACAACGATGTGGCCGCTTTCGAAGAAAGCCTGGCAGGTCCTCAAAGATTTAAAAACGAATTTAACATGAGACGCCACAATCCCACTCCTAGGCATCTACCCAAGAGAAAGAAAAGAGGTAGCTGGATAAAAACTTGCGCACAAATGCTCGTCGTGAAGTTATTCAGAATAGCCAAAAACTGATGAATGGACACCACTCAGAAAGAAAAAGGAATGAGCAGCAACATGAATGAACCTCAAAGATATTATACTGAGCGAAGAAAGCCAGACGCCAACACCACATTATTGTAGGACTTCTTTTACATGAAATTTCCAAAAAAAAAAAGGCAAGTCCATAAAGGCAAGTCAGAAAGTAGATTAGCGGCTGGTTGGGGCTAGAGGTGGGACCAGGAAGTGCCTGCAAATACACATAAAGGAATCTTCATTCGTGATGAAATATTCTAAAATCGGATGGTGGTGATTATTGCACGGCTGTGTACATTTTCTTAAAATGTTCAATTCTTTACTCAGGATTTATGATATATAAATCATACCTTAATAAAGCTGTTTTAAAAGGAAACCTTTATTACTTTTTAAAATGTACACCCAAGTTAGCACATAAAACAGAAACTATTTTTTTAAGTTTATTTATTTTGAGGCGGGGGGGAGAGAAAGAGCAAGCGGGGGCGGGGCAGAGAGAAAGAGAGAGAGAGAGAGAGAGAGAGAGAGAGAGAGAGAGAATTCCAAACAGGCTCTGCACTGTCAGCACGGAGCCCAACACGGGGCTCAAACTCACGAGCCATGAGATCATGACCTGAGCCGAAACCAAGAGCTGGTCGCTTAACCAATGGAGACACCCAGGCGCCCCCAAAAGAAACTTGCATCCAGAATACACAATAAGAAAACCAAAAAATGGAATATTACTCAGCCATAAAAAATGAGAGCTTGCCATTTGAGGCGTGGATGGACCTGAGGCTGTTATGCTAAGTGAAACGAGTCAGACAGAGAAAGACACAAGCCATATTGTTTCCCTTACGTGGAATCTAGAAAACAAAACAAACAAGCGGGAAAGTAGACACAGACCCATGAACACAGAAAACTGGTGGTTGCCAGAGAGGAGAGGGTGGAGGATGAGAAAAATGGGTGACGGGGAGTGGGAGGTACAGGCTTCCGGTTATGGAATGAATAAGTCACAGAGGCGAGAGGTGCAGCACAGGGACTATAGTTCATGGTATTGTAATAGCGTTCACGGTGACAGGTGGTTGCTCCCTTGTGCTGAGCACAGCACGAGGTACAGGGTTGTGGAATCACTATCTTGCACACCAGAAAATTATGTTACATTGTGCATCAACTAAACTTCAATCATCAGAAACAAACAGCCTGGGTGGCTCGGTTGGTTAAGTGTCTGACTCCTGATTTTGGCTCAGGTCATGATCCCACCATTCATGGGATTGAGCCCCACATTGCGCTCTGTGCTGATAGCAAAAGTCTGCTTGGTATTCTTTCTCTTTCTCTCTCTCTCTCTCTCTCTTTCTCTCTCTCTCCCCTCCTCCCGCCTTGCTCATGCTTTCTCTCTCTCTCTCAAAATAAATAAACTTAAAAAAAATAGTAATAATATCAGATCAAGTATTTGAGCAGATACCTTACCAAAAAAGATACACTGGGGCGCCTGGGTGGCTCAGTGGGTTGAGCGTCTGACTTCATCTCAGGTCATGATCTCGCAGTCTGTGAGTTCGAGCCCCGCGTCGGGCCCTGTGCTGACAGCTCGGAGCCAGGAACCTGCCTCAGATTCTGTGTCTCCCTCTCTCTCTGCCCCTCCTCTGCTCATGCTCTATCTCTCTCTGTCTCTCAAAAATAAATAAACAAAAAAGATTTTAAAAAAATACATGGAGGCAAATAAATGCCTGGGAAGATATTCAACATCGTCAGTGATTGGGAAATACAAAATAAAACCCCAGTGACATACCAATATACACCTATCAGGATGTCCAAAATTTTCGAAACCAATTACACCAAGTGTTGGCAAGGATGTGATACACCTGGAAATCTCATGTACTGCTGGGGATGTGGGAGTGTGAAAGGGTTACAAGCACTTTGGAAAACAGTTTGGGCATTCCTAAAGAGTTAAAAGCACACCTAACCTAGGATTCTGTCACTCCACCCCCAGGGATTTCAGCAAGAGAAATGAAAGCAATACGTCTCTACAAGGACATGTGCACAAATGTCCACAGTGGCTTTAGCTGAAATGGTCAGAAACTGGAAATAGCACAAATGTTTGTCAACAGACGCAAAGATCAGCCAGCAGACTGTGGTACGTCCATACAGTGGAAGGCTTAGCAAGCAGGAGGAGTGGCGTTACTGACACATGATACAAGATGGGAACATCGTAAGGTGGTTATCTGAGGAAACGAAGCAAATGCAAAACACACGTATTGTATTATGTTATTAGTATTCAATTCTCAAAAGGGGGTCACAAATCCATAGCAACAGAAGCAGATGGGTGGTCACCGGCGGGTGGCAGACCCTGGCAGGCGAGGAGGGGTGAGGAGGGAGAATACCAAGGAGCAGGAAGAAGCCTCTGGCGGGGCGGGTGGGGTGGGGGGGGCCACAATGGACACGTTCACTATCTTGAGTCTGATGGTAGTTTCACGGATGCGAGCATGTGCCAAAACTTATCAAATGTACACATTAAATATGTGCAATTCACTATCGATTATGCTTCAACAAAGCTGGGTGTTGTTTGTTTTCGAGGGAGCGCGCGTGCAAGCAGGGGAGAGGGGAAGAGGGAGAGAGAGAGAGAGAGGGAGAGAAGAGAATCCCAAGCAGGTTCCACGCTCAGCACAGAGCCCAGTGCTCCTAAGCTGATGCTCCTGGATGTTCTGGATGCAAACTATCACATCTTATACGCTTCTTTAAAAAGAAAAACATTTTGTTGAGGTATGATTGCTGTGTGAAAGTTGTATATATTTAAGACACGTGACCGGTGAGTTTTAGGGTAAGTATACACCTGTGAAATCACCACCACCTGGCTAACAGTACCGTATTGTGTACTTAAAATTTGCTAAGAGAGTAGATCTTATGTTAGGTGTTCCTACCACCAAGTAATAAATAATAACAATAAAGAGGGCAGGAGGAAACTTTGGGAGGTGACGGATACGTCATGCTCTTCTGGTTACAACTCTTTCCGTTCCTCTTTTCCCCTCTTTGGGTATTTTAAGTACTTTAGGTGACTCCTTTCTCTCAGTGCAGCCAGGGGATTTCCTGTGTTTAACCTTGAAACCAAAGACCTTTTTAACCACTATTGAAAGAAATGTCAGGAAGAAGAAGGAAATGTTTCTTCAATCCCCAAAGAGCTGCCGTAAAACACACACACACACACACACACACACACACACACAGGTGGTATTCCTGCATCATAAAGTTCCTTTCGAAAGGGAGATGGTGAGAATATTAACCAATTCATCAGTCTTACTCTCCTATTGAGTGTGGAGAACAGTGCACAAATAAATAATCCCGTTCTGTTTCCTGTTACTATAAAACCATACGTGGGAATAGTCACACAAAGGAATGTATTAAGTCACCCAGTCATCAGATATGGCTGCCATGCTGTGAAATATCACCCATAACCTTAAAATGTCTCCAGCTCTAAGCAACTGTTCCTGCTTTATAATCCATTGCCCTGCAAGTAGGATTTAAATCGACATCTCTACAGCGAGGTGCAAATCTTAGGGAAGTTTCCATGTGAAGCAACAGAAGGGCTTTGGAATTTCCTGCTTCATGCATAGGGTCTATATTTATATAGATTTATATCATAAGTACCATGACTTACAGGTTGGTTTCTCCATCCAACCTAAGGATTTGACGGTCTTTTCTCTTGAGAGTAACAGCACATACTCATCAAGTTAAGGGGTTTTCTTTTGTTCTCACTTACTGGAAAGCTTTTTTTTTTTTCAGCCAAGACTATTTCCTGAATTTTATTAAATACATTTTGCGGAATCTGTTGCAAGGTTCATATGGTTTTCTCTGGACTATAGTAACTAGAGTTTTCATTAGTAAACTATTTTTATGTGGCTGAAAAAAAAAAAAATCCCTGCTTGGCCATGATGTATTTTTAAAACAAGTTGCTATGTTTAAAAATTTTTTTTTATTTTTTTACTGTTTATTTATTTTTGAGAGAGAGAGAGACAGAACACAAGCGGCAGAGAGGTAGAGAGAGGAAGACACAGAATATAAGCTGTCAGCACAGAACCCGACGCAGGGCTCGAACCCACGAGCTGTGAGATCATGACCTGAGCGGAAGTCAGATGCTTAACCGACTGAGCCACCCAGGAGCCCTACAAGTTGCTATGTTTTATTTGCTGATTGTTTCACTTAAGATTTTTGTTCCTAGGTATAATTGGAATATGACTACCCTGTATATTTTACTATACTGTCCTTATATGATTCTCATTTCTAGCAGAACCTTCTACGAGCCTCATAAAAGGGATTGGAGAGCTGTCCGCTTCCTTTCCTGTCCTTGCATTAAATAGAAATTGTTTATTCCTTAAATATTGGGTAAAACACGCTCAGGTTTTGAAACCTTCTTTTCTAAGTGATGGATTTAAGACCCAATTTTCTCCCTGCTTAGCCGTATCTCATGAGTTTTGATGTAAAAGGTTTATTTGTCATTCAGCTATGCATATTTCCATTGTGATGTTTTCTTTGATACATGAATTATCTACACTTACATTGTTAAATCCTAAAACACATAAATTTTTCTACATTTCTAACGTTATGGTATTGTGGTTACAGGATGTAGTGTTTGTTGGCATTTATTTAGATTTGCTGTGTGGCTGAATCATAGCTTTTAGAAACATTCAATTATTTTGGAAAAGAATTTTTGTGTTCTCTAAATATCACCTGCAAAGTTCTATACACGTCCATTAGCTGAAAACTTTAGTGTCGTTATGTGAATCTTCCATAACCTTCTAATTTTTGTCTGTTTCACCTATCAGTCACTTGGGAAAGTCTGTTCGACTCTCCGTTCCGATTCTGGATGTGTATACTTACTTATCCTGATAAATTTGTCAATACCTTCTTTATACGTTCTGAATCTAAGCTATATAAGCCCTGGAATGTTATATCTTCCTGATAAATCACTCCTAGTTTTGCTCTGTATCAACCCTTTTTATCATCCGTAATACATTTCTCTTTTGTTAATAACAAATTTCTCTTTAAAAATATTGTTTTATGTTAGTACGAAAATTTTTTAATTAGCATGTAATTTTAAACTGGTGTCACCGGGGCGCCTGGGTGGCTCAGTCGGTTAAGCGTCCGACTTCAGCTCAGGTCACGATCTCACGGTCTGTGAGTTCGAGTCCCGCGTCGGGCTCTGGGCTGATGGCTCAGAGCCTGGAGCCTGCTTCTGATTCTGTGTCTCCCTCTCTCTCTGCCCCTCCCCTGTTCATGCTCTGTCTCTCTCTGTCTCAAAAATAAATAAACGTTAAAAAAAAAAAAAATTAAATAAATAAATAAATAAATAAACTGGTGTCACCAAGGGAGCGGTAAGCAAACTATATAGCCTGAGGGACCAGTCCCACCACCGCTTACTTTTGTAAATAAAGTTTTATTGGAACACGGACACACTCATTCATTTCCATCTGGTCTATGGCTACTTTTCATGCAACAACAGCAGAGCTGAGCGGTTGCAACAGGGACTTACGGCCAGCAAAGCCCTAAAATATTTATCACGTGGCTCCTTACAGAGAAAGTTTCTTGACCCCTGTGATACAACATTGACTAGATCCAAATGAATGGAACATACGTGTGAGACAGGAAGTAATGCCGTGGGCCGCTGTGTACCCAACACCTAGTTTAAGAAGTAGAACATGGCCAGCATCTTTGTGGCTATCCCAAGGTCCCTCCCTGATCTCAGCTGGGTCCTTCTCCCTCAGATTCAGCCCCCTCCTGCGTCTCATGTGTGCTTAACGATTGTTTTTCTTTGTAAGTTTACCATATTTGTATCCATAAACCACATACCGTTTACTTTTTCATGGGCTTCGAGCTCTAAGTAGGTAGAATTATGGTGTATGATTCATCGACAATTTGCTTTGCTCACTCGACGTTTTCGAGATTCGTCCTTGTTGCATGTAGCTCTGGCTCGCGTACACTGCTGTTCAGAATCGCAATGTACCAGGGTATGTATTTTTCCATTCCAAAGCTGATTCGTATTTCTAGTACTTTGCTACTATGAAAAAAAAATTGTTGCCGTATACATTCCTATGTGTGTCTCCTGCCCCCCACGGGCAAGCATTTCTCTGGGACATGTACCAGGAGCATTGAGAAATTGTCTGGCCGTAGATAGGATTATCTTCACCTTTATAAAGTAGAAAAAGCCAAAATGGTCTCCGAAGTGGTTACACATTTTATTCTCCCACCGGAAAAGTACAAATTGGCCATCAGGCCACAGCCTCACCGACGATTTTCGTTTTTTGGTTGACTAGGCGTTCTGATGTGTCTTACGGTTGTTTTCATTTTCATTCCCAGAATATTAATGGAGTTGAGCGTCTTCTCAGGGGTGTAAGGACATTTATTCTCCACTTCTGTGATAGCTTTTACAAGTTGCTTGTCCATCTCTCCATTTGATTGTTCTTCTCATTCATATTGACTTGTAGACACTACTTCCCTTGGTACGAAGCATTTACCGGTGTTGCTGCTGTAAACACCCTTTCCCACACCGTGGCTTATACTCCGACTCTGTTTTTCTGGTTGTTGTTTTTTAACAGGGGCTTTTTTATGTAGCCAAATTGATTCCTCTTTCCCTTCATGATTTATACTTGCTGTGGATTGTTTTTAAAATACTGTTCCTTGACGCGTCGTCATAAATACATACTCCGACGGTGTCTTCTAAAAGATTTCATGTTTTCCTTTCACGCAAATCTTCAATGCCTCTGAAATTGACTTTTGTGTGGTGTGAGATGGGGGTACAACCACCGGGCCCCCTCTACATCACTGGTCTTAATTAGCAGAGTTTTACCAGATTTCCTAGCAGTCCTTAATATGAGGTAAGGTAAAGCTTCCTCTCATTTCTCTTCTCTAGGAGTATCTTGATCTGAGCCCTTTATTATTCCACAAAATGTAGTCTTCACATTTTTTTAATTCCAGTGTAATTAACAGACAGTGTTATCTTAGTTTCAGACGTCCAATATAATGGTTCAACAATTCTACACATGACTCAGTGCTCATTGTGATAAGTATACTATTAATCCCCCGTAAAATGTAGTATTTCCATCAATTTTTTAAAAATTATGTTGGAATCTTCACAACACTGACAATTTAGATCAACTTGGAAAGAATGGACAGCTGTAGGAAATTGCGTCTTCTTCTCCATGAACACACAATAGTCTTTTATGTTTCCTTTACCTTCTTTCAATAACATTTTATAATTCTTCTCCTTAAAGGTTTCTTAACATCTTTAGATTTCTTTATATGGACTATTACAATTGGTGCGTATTTTTTTTATTACTCTTTCTCTACTGATAGCAGGTTGACCAGAAATGCAATTTATTTTTGTATATTACATTTTTGTACAAGCATTGTGCTAACTTTCCTTATTAATTCTAATAATTTATCTGTGGGTCCTTTTGAGTTTTCCTTATAAATAATCATATCATCTGGAAAGATTAAATTCTTTTCTTCATCTCTATATCTTTGTAGCTTTTATTTCTTTTCCCACATTACTGTGCCGGCTAGGACTTCCAATATGGTGCTGAATAATAGTGACAATAGATTCCTGTTCCTGATCTTAAAGGGAATGCTTCCCTCCTTCCATTTCCTGTCAAATGCAATGTTTGTTAGAGGATTTTTTACACCCTTTATTTTTCTTTTGCTAAAATTTTGTATCAGTTTATTTTTTTACATATGTTGAAAATACTACACGCTATTTCTCCTTTAATCTGTTAAGGGGTAAACTGCAGTAACTGACTTTCTAATGTGATACAAACTCACATCCCTGGAATTAACCCAAATTGGACATTATATGTTATCTGTTTGATGTATTGATGGATTCTATTTTCTTTTTTTTTTTTTAATTTTTTTTAACATTTATTTATTTTTGAGACAGAGAGAGACACAGCATGAACGGGGGAGGGGCAGAGAGAGAGAGAGGGAGACACAGAATCGGAAGCAGGCTCCAGGCTCTGAGCCATCAGCCCAGAGCCTGACGCGGGGCTCGAACTCACAGACCGAGAGATCGTGACCCGAGCCGAAGTCGGACGCTCAACCGACTGAGCCACCCAGGCGCCCCTGGATTCTATTTTCAATACAACTTTGTTTGGGCTTTGTCTATGTTTATAAATGAGATTGGCCCGAAATCGTTTGGTGTCGATGTTTTGGTCATAAAATGAGTGGGGAATATCACCCTCTTCTCTCATTGTTAGTAAAAAGTTTCAAGACTGCTGCTTTATTTTCTCAGCTTCAGGATTCTCTGAATGTCAAGTGTACATGAGGAACAGGAGGCCTGTGGTTTTGAAGATGTGCAGAGATGTTTTCTACTCGAGGTCAGGCAGAAATTGACAAATTTCTTTTACTGGCAAGTGGATTAGTTCCTGGATGCTCTTTCTTAGAGGATACAGACTTTTTTGGGGGTGCCTGAGTGGCTCAGTCAGTTAAGCATCCGACTTTAGCTCAGGTCATAATCTCACAGTTTGTAGGTTCGAGCCCTGCGCGTCGGGCTCTGTGCTGACAGCTCAGAGCCTGGAGCCTGCTTCCGATTCTGTGTCTCCTTCTCTCTCTGCTCCTCGCCCGCTCGCATTGCGTCTCTCTCTCAAAAATAAATAAACATTTGGGGCGCCTGGGTGGCTCAGTCGGTTAAGCCAGCTTCAGCTCAGGTCATGATCTCGCGATCCGTGAGTTCGAGCCCCGCGTCGGGCTCTGTGCTGACAGCTTGGAGCCTGGAGCCTGCTTTGGATTCTGTGTCTCCCTCTCTCTCTCTGCCCCTTCCCCATTTGTGCTCTCTCTCGCGCGCGCTCAAAAATAAATAAACGTTAAAAAAAATTTTTTTAAAAACCATTGTACTAAGGGATTATCATCCCATATTTACAGAGGAGGAAAATGAGTTCAGAGAGCTCAATACCTTCCAAAGTCATGGAGCTAGTGAATATCAGAATTAGGATTTGAAAAAATGAAAAAAAAAAAACAAAGAACCAGGATTTGAATCAAAGTATTCCAAAGTCTGTGTCCTTAACTCAATTCCAAATTTCCATCCTTCATGAGTTGCTTCTAATCCAGGATTACCTGGGTTTTGGGGGGTTTTTTTTGTTTTGTTTTGTTTTGTTTTGTTTTTACCCATTTACCAGGAAATTGTGGGAGGGCTGCATGCAGTTCTGTGGTGCAGCTGCCCACCTAATCACAGATGTAGCCTGAGGAGGAAATTCTCTTTAGTTTTTTCTAATCCCTATGCCAAGAATCCGGTCTCCTTGCTCATTTACTGGGTAAAGAATAGTATCTTTTAAAAAGAGTGATTTTGCACAAAAAGCAAAATTAATAGGCAAAATACAAAGCAGCAAATAAAATTGCAACAAATAAGGCAAAGCACTAACATTCAACATACAAATTACTCATAAAATTGCATCAGAGAAAAATCAGCCTAATGGGAAAATGAACAAACCAGATAAGCAGAAAATTCACACCATACAAAATACGGAGGTGCAACCCCAGGGCTGATTTTTTTTTTTTTTGGGGGGTGTGCAAGAGTCCTAAATGTAAGAGCTAAATCTGTGAAACTCCTGAAGCAGACCCAGGGGTGAATCTTCCTGACTTGGTGTGAGGCAATGGTTTCCTAGCTAGGACACCAAAAGCATGAGAGACAAAAGAGAAACATAAGATAAATTGGACTTTATGAAAATTGAAAAGGGCGCTGCAAACAAAGGGTATCGTCTGCAAAGTGAGAAGCCAATCCACAATTTGAGAGAAAATATTGACGATCATATATCTGGTAAGAAGTGTGTACCCCAAACACGCAAATAACCTATACAGGTCAAAAATAAGAAGACAAATCGGGGCGCCTGGGTGGCTCAGTCGGTGAAGCGTCCGACTTCGGCTCAGGTCACGATCTCGCGGTCCGCGGGTTCGAGCCCCGCGTCGGGCTGTGTGGAGCCTGCTTCCGATTCTGTCTCTCCCTCTCTCTGACCCTCCCCTGCTCATACTCTTTCTCTGTCTCAAAAATAAATAAAAATGTTAAAAAAAAAATAAGAAGACAACCCAATTTAGAAATGGGCAAAGTGAGGCACTTGGGTGGCTCAGTCAGCTGACTGTCCAACTCTTTTTTTTTTTTTTTTTTTTTATTTTTGGGACAGAGAGAGACAGAGCATGAACGGGGGAGGGGCAGAGAGAGAGGGAGACACAGAACCGGAAGCAGGCTCCAGGCTCCGAGCCGTCGGCCCAGAGCCCGACGCGGGGCTCGAACCCACGGACCGCGAGATCGTGACCTGAGCCGAAGTCGGACGCTTCACCGACTGCGCCACCCAGGCGCCCCATGACTGTCCAACTCTTGATCTCAGCTCAGGTCTTGATCTCACGGTCCTGAGTTGGAGCCCCACATCCAGCTCCACACTGGGCGTGGAGAGTGCTCAAAACAAAACACCAAAAAACAATGGGCAAAGAACCCGGGAGCAATTCTCAAAGAACATACGCAGATGACCAGCCGACACGTGAAGAGATGTCCGACGTCCACGTCAGTGGCCGTCAGGTAAGCACAAATGAAAACCATGTTGAGCCACCACTCTGCACTCACTGAAGTCACTTGTCACCAGAAAGACAGACAGGAAGTTTTGGGGAGCATGTGGAGAAATGGGAGCCTTTAGTCATCGCTGGTAGGTACGTGAAACAGTGTAGCTGCTGTGGAAAACCGTCCAGTAGTTCTACAAAAAGGTAAACCTATAAGGCTAACACATGACCCAGGAATTCAATGCACAGGAGACACCTGAGAGAAATGAAAACAGACATCCACAGAAAAATGGGCCCATGAATGGTCACAGCGGCACTATTCATAACAGACAAGAAGTGGGAACGGCCCAGATGTCCATCAACGAATGAACGAGTAAACAAAATGTGTGTCCACACAGCAGGCTATTGTTCAGCCATGAGAAAAGAGGAAGGAAGGACTTATTCTTGCTCCCACATGGAGAATCCTTGGAAACATTATGCTCAGTGAAAAACGTTCAGTCACCGGACACCATCTATTACATGATTCCAGAATATATATGTGAAATGGGGTTTATATGAAATGTTCAGAAAGGGCAAATAAAAAGACCCAGAAGATGGATCAATTTCCTCTCCTCTTAGGGGGAGAGGAAATGAAGACTTCCATGGACTCAGGGATCCTTTCTGAAGGGAGGAAAATGTTCTAGATTTTTTTTTAATGTTTATTTTTTAGAGCGAGAGAGACAGAGACAGAGACAGAGTGTGAGTAGGGGAGGAGCACAGAGAGGGAGACACAGAATCCGAAGCAGACTCCAGGCTCCGAGCTGTCAGCACAGAGCCAGACGCGGGGCTCGGACCCACGAACCGTGAGATCACGACCTGAACCGAAGTCGGACGCTTAACTGACTGAGCCACCCAGGTGCCCCAGGAATGAAAATGCTCTAAAATGAGATCAGGGTGGTGGTTGCACAACCTTTTGAATATACTAAAAACATTGAAGGGTGCATGTCAAACAGATGAATTTACAGTATGTGAATTCTATCTCAATAAAACTACGAAAAGAAGCAAAGAAAAATGGGACACTTCTCTTTGGCTATCGAGTTGGCAACTTTTTTTTTTTTTTTTAACAAATGATGCCTGGACCAGGGTGCCAGAAAATAAGTACCACGGTTGGTGGGAATGCAAACTGGTGCAGCTGCTCTGGAAAACAGCGTGGAGGTTCCTCAAAAAATTAAAAATAGATCCACCCGATGACCCAGCAATAGCACCGCTAGGAATTGACCCAAGGGATACAGGAGTGCTGATGCCTAGGGGCACTTGTACCCCAATGTTTATAGCAGCACTCTCAACAATAGCCAAATGATGGAAAGAGCCCAAATGTCCACCAAGTGATGAGTGGATAAAGATGTGGTTTATATATGCAATGGAATACTACTTGGTGATGAGAAAGAATGAAATCCTGCCATTTGCAACAACATGGATGGAACTGGAGGGTATTATGCTAAGTGAAATAAGTCAGAGAAAGATACCATATGTTTTCACTCATGTGTGGAACTCGAGAAAGTTAACAGAAGACCACGGGGGAAGGGAAGGGGGAAAAGACAGCTTCAAACAGACAGGGAGGCAAATCATAAGAGACTTTTAAATACAGAGAACAAACTGAGGGTGGATGGGAAGGAGGGCTATGGGGGAGAGGGGAAAATGGGTGATGGGTTTGAGGAGGGCACCTGTCGGGATGAGCCCTGGGTGTTGTACGAAAGCGATGAATCACGGACTGTACCCCCAAAACCAAGAGCACACTATACAATGCATGTTAGCTAAGTTGACAATAAATTATATTTAAAATAAATAAATAAATAGGGGGGGAAAAGTACTACTGAAAGCATAAATTGATGCATATTTTCTGGAAGACACTCTCAAACATATATCAAAATCCTGAAAATATGAACAACCTTTGCCCCAGCAGGGTCACCCTGTAGGAAATACAGCCTAAGGAAGTATCTAGAGATCTATGCAGAGCTTTATAGGTCACAATGCTAATTGCACTGTTACTTTTAATAGCAAAACAAGAAAACTAGAGGCATACTAAAAACCCAACACTGGGGAAATGACGATAGTATTGTTTAAACTTTTTTTTAACGTTTATTTATTATTGAGAGACAGAGAGACACAGAGCCTGAGCAGGGGAGGGGCAGAGAGAGGAGGAGACACAGAATTGGAAGCAGGCTCCAGGCTCTGAGCTGTCAGCACAGAGCCCGAGGCGGGGCTCGAACTCACGAACTGTGAGATCATGACCCGAGTGGAAGTCAGACGCTGAACTGACTGAGCCACGCAGGCGCCCCTAAATAAAGATAGTATTATACAAATATATATGAAAAAAATACTACCCATCCATTAAAAATGATGTTGTGAAAGGCAATAGCAAGGAGAAATCATCACCCCGTCTCATAATAAATGAAAGGCCAGGCTGCAAAGTTATATGTGGAGAATAATTCCAATGTTGTAAAACAAAATGACTGAAAATACATACTCTAAAATATTAACAGTGATTTTCTTAATGTGACAGGATAATGGAAGATCATTTTTTATTTTCTTCTTTGTTCTGCATTGTTCTAATTTTCCACAGAGAACATGTCCTGGGCTTTTCAGGACCGGCGGAAAGTAACGTTGTAATGTGTTTCGGATTTTCCACTTTCCTGGCCCATCCCCCGCTAAGGTGCAGTGAGTGTGGACGGTAAGATTTGAAGTTAATTTCTGAGTTGATTTCTATGATGCTTTCCATTCGTAAGATTATGACCGTGATATTCTATCTTTAGCCTATTTCTTTGTGTAGTCCACCTAAGGCATTCGCAAAGACAGATTCTTTCCCATTTTCTCGTAGACTCTGCGGCCCCCCACCTGCAGAGGGAGAAGACACAGTCTTGAAAAATAAGGTTATTCCACAGTCGGGGGGTGGGGCGGAGGGACGGACATTGTGAGATGAGGCCAGGCGAACCCTGCAGAGACCTGGGAACGATTTTTCTCTCCCAAAATATAATTAATCAATTATGTCCAAAGGAGTAGAATCAATATTTTTATAAATGAGATGTTCATACGCCAAGAAGGGATTGTCGCAACGGTCCCATCATCTTTCACCTGCTAATCCAATGTAAATGATGGGCTTTTTAGCTGATGTCTTCGGCATTTGCCAACCGAACTTTTTTCCACTTGGGCACTCTGATCACGACTTTCCGATTCTTCTGCCGGCCCCCCCCTCCCCCCCGGCAGATGCAATGTGCCAGGGTCCCTTAATAAGCGATACACCACTAATAACAAAACCTTGTCTTCACTGGCTGCCTTCCTCTCCAGGGCCTTTGTGATATTGTTGCATTGATCTTCCCAGCATCCTCCAGGATGCAGGCAAATGATGTGTGGTTGGGGGCACTGGCAAGGCTTAGATAAATTGCACCTTGATTGAATCTTTTTAATGCAAGGAACATTTATTAAGTGCCTACTATGTACTGTAACCACTGCGGGCACTAGAGCCACAGAGATAAATCCCATAGTCACTGCCCTCCGGGGCCCACAATTTAGTGGAGGAGGCAGGCATGGCAATAAGTGTGCGCATAACATCATCGGGGGCTCCGGGTGGGTCGTAGATCAGAGCAAGGCACTATGGGAGCACAGGGGAAGAACAATGGGCCCTTCCTGGAGTGACAAGGCTCTGTTCCCCACACTTCTCAAGGGTGAGGAACTGCTCAGCAAGCCGATAAGGGTAAGACGGTGTTCTGGTAAAAGAAGGAAAACCAAGAAAAGGAGGATCACCTTCAAGGAATCCAATGAGGGAAGGTTCCAGAAAGGGGTAACTAGCGCAGGACAGGCCGCATTCATGTTCCCTTTTTATAGACATCCGTTGTTTTGCCTACTCTGCACCCACCCCTCCTTCTGGCACAAGGAGTACCCCAGTTTGCCCTGGGGCTCCAGCCCTAGCGTTTCCCAATCTGGAGGGGCTGATGGCGCCCACCCCCATCACAGATTTCAGGGGTTGATCGGGAATGCAGACCACCCTCATTCTGGTCGTAGTCAGTGCTTCAGGCAGGGGTGCCTGATCCAATTCAGCCCTGCAGAAGTAATTCTGGGACTTTGGATCCAAGGCACTGTCTCTACGTCAGTGACATCTCAAGGACACTGGAGACATTTTTTAATTAAAAAAAATTTATTTAAAAATTAAAAGAAGGGGCCCCTGGGTTGTCCAGTTGGTTGAGCATCCGACTCCTGATTTTGGCTCAGGTCGCGATCCCAGGGTCATGGGATCGTGTATGTATGTGTGTGTGTGTATATATATATATTTTTTTTTTTATTTTTTTTTTGTTTTTGTTTTTATTACTCGGCCATAAAAGGGAATGAAATCTTGCCATTTGCAACGACATGGATGGAGCTAGAGAAATAAGTCGGTCAGAGAAAGACAAATCCCATATGATTTCACTCACATGTGGAATTTAAGAAACCAAACAAACAAACAAAAAAAAAAGCAAAGGGAAAAAGAGAGAGACACAAACCAATCACAGACTCTTAACTGTAGAGAACAGACTGCTGCTTCCAGAGGGGAGGTGGGTGGCAGGAGGGTGACACAGGCGACGGGGATGAAGGGGGGCACCTGTCACGATGAGCACCGGGGGAGGTATGGCAGTGCTGAGTCACTCTATTGCACGTCTGAAACTAACGTAAGGCTGTATGCTAACTATATTGGAATTAACATTAAAACAGTTTTAAAAATTGCAAGAGAAAGAAAAAGAAACGGAAAAGGAAAAAGGCACCGTCTTTCATCTGCAGTTACGAAGCCGGTGGATTGAAAACCCAAAGCCTGCCAGCACCCGGGGAGAGCCTGCCTGAGGAAGAAGCCAATACTGAGGACATTCAAGCGGAGAAGGGGACACAACGGTGACCCTAGTGACATCATCTGGTGAACGACAACCACCACAAGTCGTCCCGCGCTTCAGCTCATTTGCTCTTTGCTTTTTAATCACTGGCCACTGTACCCGTATCAGTGAACCGACACGCTACTCCAGGATTCCGAGAATTAGGCCTGTCGAAACCAGGCAGGTTGTAGTTAAAGAGGGCCTCCGGGGTGACTTCAGGTAGGGAGGGAGGCTGACATCCAGAGGTGTGACGGGGCTTGCCCCAGAGCACACGTAAGTCAGCTGCGCTAAGAATTAGTGGGAAGGGTTAGGCATGTGACCCGGGACGTAGGCAACAGCGGCTCCAAAAACAATGGCTAACACCACACCCCAGGCACCGCTAGAAGTCCGTTCTGTGTGTTAACTCACTTAACCCTCTGAACGGGTCTGTCTGGTAAGAATCATTGGGAGAAGTAAGGAATGGGGGGAACATTTCCGACGATCCGAGCTCACTATGTGCAAGACCAAGGTGGGACGAGGGCTAGCGGTGAACTCCAGCCCAATGTTCCGGGGGTCCTTTAGATAGGAGACCGGACCATGATGCCAAGCCTGCCTCAGGCGATCAGAGTCTCGTGACTCTATCAGAGTCACCTTAGGGGCTTAGAGGATGGGGTCCAGGGAGGATGGGGGGGCTCCAGCCAAATGTTCTGGGCTTACATCCTAGGTAAGGAGACTAGAGCAGAAATGGAGTCAAGGGGCTAGTACTCACAAGTGATCTCAGCCACCGCCAGCACATTGCCACGGGTGAGCTTAAATACTGCTGCCCTGGCCCAGTCCCCAGAAAAGAATTGGCTTGCCCGCTTCATTACGCATCATATATGCATTATGCATGAGGATTGCCTACCGCACACTGCAGTGCTCCTGAGAGACCCCAGAAGCCCCACAGACACCCAGCTCTCACGCTGGTCAGGCTGCTGGCCCTTGCCAACAGTTTCTTCCCCTCAACTAAACCTTCACAGCTTATCGTAACAACTCATTTAGCTTTGGGTCCCAACCTGCCCCGTACCTCTTGACTGAAAACATATTTTAGACTTGCTTTTTGACACTTCAATATTCTCTTTCAGATAGGACTTAGATATTTGCCCACTTGTCCTGTGACGGCAACGAAGTGCATCTCCTATAAATTTTGAAAGAGTGGCAGAATCAATGAATGTGTAAATGAGGCTCCATGGTGTTTAGCAAGGGTCTGATACTTATTCGTCAGAACGTTTGTCATCTTAAATGAACTAGATAGAGTGGGTGGGTGGGTGGGTGGATGGATGGATGGATGGGTGGTTGGGTAGATGGGTGGTTGGATGGATAGATGAGTCCTTCAGTAGAAAGATGAATGGATAAGTGGATGGATGGATAGACGGATGGATGGATGGATGGATGGATGGATGGATGATGGATGGATGGAGTAGCTGAGTGGAAGAACAAATGGATAGGCGATGTATGGATAGATGAAAGGCAAGAATCCTTGCCATTGTTTTACTTTTTAAGATTTCTGGGGGTGCTTGGGTGGCTCAGTTGTTTAAGCATCCGACTTCGGCTCAGGTCATAATCTCACGGTTTGTGGGTTCAAGCCCCACATCAGGCTCTGTGCTGACAGCTCAGAGCCTGGAAACTGCTTCAGATTCTGTCTCCATCTCTCTCTGCTGTTCATGCCCTGTCTCTCTCTCTCAAATATAAATAAACATCTTTTTAAAAATTAAAAAAAAAAGATTTCTGGCATAGTGCACCATTTTGTTTCTGTTGTTGTCGTTGTTGTTTTTTCAAGAAATACACTGTCTACCTTCATGGAGTTTAAAGACCAACAAGAGAGACAGAGAGAATATAAATAAACAATTATCCCAATAAGTAATTAATTTCAACTGCACAGGCGCTAAGAGGAACTTCAGGTACTAGGGGAACATATAACAGTAGTCCAGGATACCAGGTAAGTCCTCCCCAGTCAGTAAGCCAAGGATACGTCCGTAAGCCAAGACCCAAAGTGCCACTAGGAGCTGACCTAGGAAAGGGGGATCAGGTTGGGCGGGAATAGGTGGGAGTTTTAGGCAAGGGAGGTTCAGGCTAAAGTAGCACGCGGGAGGCATGAAGGAGCACGGCTTCATAGACTGAATGAAACAACAAGAACGTAGCAAGAGCCAAGTGAACAAAGCTTAAATGTCAAGAGAAGACAGTGAAAATGTAAGTAGGACTCTAGGTCATAAAGCAATCTGAATGTCAGATTAAGGATTTGGGACTTGCTTCCGCCCGAGACAGTGAGCAACTGAAGGGTCTGGCACGATGAGACCATGAGCATGCATCTGGAATAGTGATGAAGTCAGGAGAACGGGGCACAAGGTGCTTCTGTTCATTGCCTCTGACAAGGTGAGCGAAGAAGGGAGATTTCCTTGACCGTTTTTGTGTTCTATTTTCATCAGCCTCACGGTGTGGTGGTTTGGCCAAGGTGTGGTTGTTGATATCGTCTCCGTCTTCCCTGTGAGTAAAGCGAACAACTGCCCTTGTGATCGGAAGACCCTGGTTCCCGTTCACCTCAACGTGTTGAGTGCTTACTCTGCGCTTGGCATTTGCTAAAAGCTTTCCATGTATTATCTCATTTAATACTCCCAGCAACCCCATGATAATATTTGACATGTTACCCACTTTACAGAGGAGGAAATGGTGGTTGAGAAATGTCATGTCACTTCTGCGCAGTCACACGAACCCAGGTATGTCTTTAAAATGTATGCTCTTGGGGCCCCTGGGTGGCTCAGTCGGTTAAGCGTCCGACTTCGGCTCAGGTCATGATCTCGCGGTTCGTGAGTTCAAGCCCCAAGTGGGGCTCTGTGCTGACGGCTTAGAGCCTGGAGCCTGCTTCGGATTCTGTGTCTCCTTCTCTCTCTGCCCCTCCCCCACTTGTGCTCTGTCTCTCAAAAATTAATAAATGTAAAAAAAGAAAAAATAAAATAAAACTTACGCTCCTTCCGCTAGGCTGCATTGACTATGCTTTTTGCCAGACATTGGGTTCAGAGAGCTATTCATGAAGACTGGAGGGCATAGGTCCATGGGAATGGCCCACACGATTCCAAAGAGATCCTGACTCTATAGGCCTAACCTGAAGTCTTTTGAACTGGTCGTTAGCCTGGGGCCAATGCCTTACCTTATTGGATCCCACCCTTTATTTGGCTGTGCTGTTTAGGCGGGCCATAAGTTCCCCGTGCATATTTTCCCCCACTTGGACACAGAACCTTCTGCCATAAAGAGGGTCCAATATCAGACACTGGTCCTTGTCCAAAATAATTCTCACTCCAGATGAAGGCTGGCACCCTCCCTGCATCCACGGCCCCCATCTTCGTATGAATGGCTAGGACGTGTCCTGCCCTGTGTCCAAATGAGAAAGGTCATCAGGAGGGCTAGCCTCATCCTGGGGCAGTGCTCCAGTCTAAGTCATTGCCAGCCGACCATTGCATACTTTCCTGTGGCGACTGTGGACACATGATTTAAGTTGGCCAGGCAGAGGCAATGGCTGCAGTAATATCTTGGAGAGGTTTTCTCTCTTCTGCCGGATATGAATAGAGAAGTATGTGGCCACATGGCCACTGGCAGTCCTCGGATGAAGCCTGAACAATGGAGAACAGAGAAGGGACACATTAAGAATTTGGGTCTTTGATGACGTCATTGAGCTGGTGAACCAATGCGATCAACTCTGGAACGCACCTTACCTCTGGAATTACTGTTTCATGAGATAAAGGGGTCTCCTTATTATTTGTGGCGATTGGGATCATTTTTTTTCTCCTGTTATTTGGAGCGGCCAGCATCTCACTGACAACTCTCAAACTTCTGTCTCCCGCTCGGAACTGTCCCCTGAGTCAGACTGTCCAGATGGCATCAATCCTATCAGCATAAGACATGTTGAAATAGCTCTTGTGTCAACAGAATCCAGCGAGACTACCGTTCTCGGCTTCCTACGGAAGGACTCCGCGCTCTTCGCCTCTGCTCCCAGATTCATTCTCTTCTGCATCCATTCCAACAGACCATCTCAAGCTCCCCTTCCACCTCCGTCTCGCCACATCCGACTCCAGGGTCCCCGCGAGATGTGGCTCAGTTGGTCGCTCTCTCCTCCCTGAAATACTTCGTTCGTGATCATTCTCCTGCTTTTCCTCCTGCCCAAAGCCTCCCTATCTTGCCTTCTTAGCTGGGTTTGCCTCCTGCTTCCTAACGCGACGGGAAAAGCCCCAGGATGCTTCTTTGACCGTTTCTCTAGCTGCACTCACTCCTGAGGGGAGCTCTCCAAGCTCTCTGTCTTTAAATATCACCAACAGGCTGACAGCTCCCAACGTCCGCCCAGAAGTCCAGACTTACAGTCTCCACCTGGATGCTTCACTCCTAAATCTGACCAACAGGGGAGCTGAGCTGACACCCACCTGCACCTACTTCTCTGGTAGATCTCCCCATCTCCCCCTTTTCAGCAAATGGCCCCTTCCCTCTGCTGTTCAGGCAGAAAAACCAAGATCCATCCTGACTGCCCCCGCCCCTTCGCGCCCCTCGTGCCACACCGCACAAGGTCCTGTCGGTGTGACGGTGAACTATGTTCTGAATCTGTGTGGTGCCCAATGCCCCCACTGCTGCTTCCCAGTCACCAGCGATGTCTTGCATACCAGAATCTCTGCTTCCTCTCTTCTCCCAGCTGCCAGAGTAATAACCTCCTAAAGAGGTTAAAAAGCAAATCAATCAATCAATCAACAGATACGAATCCTATCACCCATTTACTCAATGACCACCCATCGCACTCAGAATTAAAACCCATGGCCGAGGGGCAGGCTCCACGTCCTAGTCTCTGGCCACCCCCTCCAAGCCCACAGCCACCTCACTGTCCCTCCTGCCATCACTCCAGGCGTGTTTCCATCTTGGGTCCCTCTGCCTGGGATGCTCTTTCGCCAGATGTTTCTGTGGCCAGCTCTGTCCCATCATGCAAGTCGTAACCCAGATGCCACCCCCTTCAAGATGACTTAGTCAACCCCGGCCCAGCCCTTCCCTCTCCGTCCCCTTCCTCAGCCTTATTTTCCTTCCTCACACTTATTGCTGCCTGACATCATGTTATAATCCATTTGTCTGCCCTCTGCCGCTGGAGTGGGGGTCCCGTGAGGACCTTGTTATCTACAACAGAACCAGACACACAGCACAGATGCTACAATATCAGTGGAAAGAGCCCCCCTCTCACTAAAGAGGATCTCCGCACAGATGAGCCAGCCCACTGGTGACCCGGGCTCGATACATCCCAAACTACCTCTCTAACTCGCCACCTCACTGCTCTGCCCGCAGCCCCTAGATCCTTCCTGTGGTTTCCACTCCTGACAGCCAGCCGGTGTGTTGTTTTGTTGGGGGAGCTGCACACGGGCTGCAGGAAGCCACTTTTCCTGTTTGCACATGGTGCCAGAAATGCTCAGGATTCATGTCCCCACTGGGGGCTGTCTTTACCCAACGATTGACAGGTACAATGATTGACAGGTGCACGGTAGGGACAGCTCTGAGGTGTGACCTACGCTGTCTCCAGGGCTCCCCTGCGGGTTACCCTGGACTTCACTACTCACCCGACCACTGCTTGGCCTCCTTCCCCACCCCGTCCTTTGTTCCCACTGCTCTACCAGTGCTTCCTGGGAATTCACTTCCTAAGAAAACACTCCCCATGAATCATCCTCTGAAAAGCAGCCTCTGCTTCCCAAACCTGTTCCTCCCATCTCCCCATCCCAGGGATGAAACCTCTGCCCACTCAGTGATCCAGGCAGAGAGCCAAACCCACCCCACCCTCCTTCTCCACCCGACCCTACCCAACACGCCCCCTTGTCCTGACCACCGTCCCTTTTCGTCCACTTGTGGCCATCCCCGCTCCCACTGCCCTCTTCAGCCTGGCCCTGCATGCGTCCCTGGCTGATTGCACAGGGACGGAAGCATCCTGAGCCTGCTCTTTCCCATCTCGCTAACCAGGGAGATCGCAGCATCGCACTTAAAATCATCCACAAGGATCAGGTCCATGAGATCACCACCCACTTCCCTCGCTACTGGGCTTAACGCCAATGGCTCTCCCTACAGTTCACTGCAGGTTTGTGCCTTTGCATTCTATTATAATAGAGTCCTCTTTGCCTGAGAAGAACCTATCAAGTACCTGTATTAGCCAGACACTGGAGAGGCACCGGTGGTAAGCTGATAAAAGGCATAGCTCTGGACGTTGGGAAACCATTGCTTGGGGAAGAACACAGACACGAAATACTTTCAATAAGTCAGTTAAAGTGCCACATTAGCTAATTCAGAGTAGCTAGGTTGGGTTAGAACCAGTAGCGAAAGAATGAATACAAAGTTGATGAGTCTGGACTGAATCTTAAGGTAAGAGGGAGCCATGGAAAGTTATTGAGCTCCACCACTAGGGAGGAGGGAAGCAGAAGTGTTAGACTCTGTGGCCGTCTCCAATCATATAAATGATTCATTAACACTCTCCTGGTTGCTCGTAGTCTTTAAGCCTCAAAATGTGTACCCCTAGTTCTATGTTCTATTCTGGCAATACGTCCTTAACAATCCATCACATAAGCTGTCACCAAGGTTGGCCATCACTGAATGAAGTCATCATTTGACCAACTGTGTAGTCCAAGCGGACAGGAAATGGGTCCTGCTCTCAGATCAGACCAAGCCAGGATACTCAGCTTCGGGAGACAAGTTTGTGTGTGTGTGTGTGTGTGTGTGTGCATTTATGTATGTGTGTGACCGTCTACTTGGGTCTGTGTGTGAGTCCAAGGATGAGTTTCGGGTGTTCGAGTGCGTATGCATGTGAGTCAGCATGTGTGTGCATTTGCCTGGACGGGTTGCACGTCTGGAACGTGTTTGTGTGTGTGCACGTGCCCACGTTGGAGGCATGTCTGTACGTGCATCTCCACGTGCGACATGCGCAGCTCCGATCTGGCGTGTTTTGTTTGCGAGGTGCCCAGAGCCTGCTTGATGCCAGAGCCGCCCCGCTCCCTCCTGCTGCACGGCTCCCCACTGCTCATTAACGCAGTCTGCATTGGTTACGCCTGTGGCAATGGGCCTCTGTAGAGAGTGTTAAATATCGCAACTGTTTATTGCTTAATATTTTTCATGCTAATGGCAGACTAATTCACAGGGATTCGGGGCAGTGTATAAGACACCTTCTGCTGACTGCTCACTTCATGCCAAGAAAAGGACTTGGCAACCAGCAGCCCCTGCCCTGGGGCCTCTCCCACTCCGTATGTGATGCCACACCACCCCCCATTCTGTCTTCCCTGAATTCATTTGCAGCCCCGCACAGCAAACAGCGGTATTTGCATTTCTCTGCCCAGTGGGTGGTGGGAAAGGGGAAGCTGGAGCGAAACCCTGTGAGGTCGGTGCACTCAGCCCTGCAGAAATCAATGCCAAGAGGGGAAAACGGAGATGGAACCAGGAAAGGATCTGAAAACGACCGAGATCAAACCATGTCCATGTTTTGATTGGCCATAATCTGGTGCCCTGGCCGTGGCCAAAGCCTGCTTAAAAAAAAAAGGCAGGCTTTGCAAAAGCATGTGCCTCTCACGTGGGAAGCCTCCAAAAGCCACCATTTATTTTCTGGGCATTTACTATTTGCTGGCAGTGCACCAAGCTTTGTACAAGAATTTTCTCATTGAATCTTCAACACTAACTCTTTTAGGCAAATAGTCATGTCTTCATTTCACTGATAAAGAGCCTGAAGTTCCAGGCAGTTTAAATGGCGTTGGCACTCAGAGCCAGTCGGCTAGTAAATGACAAAATTAGGAGTCCAGCCCTGGGCTCTCTGACTCCACATTCCAAGCCCATTACCAATATTCTGCGCTGCAGAGAGGGTCCGTGTGATCCCACAGATGTGCTTCGTGTGGCTCACGGAGTGGTTTTTCCCCTTTGCACTTTTTGTTAATTGCCGACTTCTAACAATGGGAAGATTACTTATAAACATCAAGTTCCCAGGCCACCTGGGTGGCTCCGTCAGTTAAGCGTCTGACTCCAGCTCAGGTCATGATCTCACGGTTCGTGGGTTTGAACCCCACGTCGGCTCTGTGCTGACAACTGGAGCCTGCTTCGGATTCTGTATCTCCCTCTCTCTGCCCCTCCCCCGCTCGGGTGCGTGTGCTCTCTCTTTCTCAAAAATAAATAAACATTTAAAAAAAAATTTTTTTAACACCTGCCGAATTCTTTAGATCTTTGCTGTTGAGGACATTTCTCTCTCTCTTTTTTTTTTCTCAGGGAGGAAGTGAGTCCTAGAAACGATTCTGTAGGTTCACATTGTTAGACATTTGCTTGTAGACCATTCTGTGGTCAGGCCGATGTTTCCACCGAGACAGGTGGTACAAACCAGAAAGGTGGAGATGTGGTAACTCTTTGGAGTACGGAGAAGAGCAATTTGTGTAGATAATCCGCACGTATGCACATACATTTATGGCTTACGATCCTTCCTACATCCAGAATGGGAAGCATATAATTACATCTCATGTTGATACGTAGATATTTGAAGGACTTAGACCATCTAGGAACTAAACTGAAGTTAAAATGGCTAATGTGTGGGCACATTTGAAAAGCAGCAACACGGGGATTCTTGATAACCTTTCCTCTGAAAACTGATATCGAGCCCTTTGGGGAGATGAGCAGACCCCGTGTGGGCCAAGGGTGGCGGGGTCGATCAGAAAACCACAGCCCATGGCACAGTCTTCGGTCAGTCGAGGCTAGAAGATCACTCCGTGGAGAGATGATGGATTTCCTGAGCTCGACCCCGATGAGCATCCTGGGAGAAAAGAAGGGCTCTTGTGGCCACAGCCTCTGGGGGTAAGAACATCCCCAGCGGTCTGTGGCTGGAAGCTGGGAGACCCAAATGCCCACAGAGGCTAATGGTAATGGCAGCAGCCACTCCTCAGCGGCCCCACCGATGCCAGAGATACCCCAGCCTCTCAAGAGAAGCCAGAAGCCTGCACTTCATATGAAAGCCCCCAAATTGCTAAATGCCAGCGAATAAAGTGCGCTTTGAGCAGTCTCTTGGTAACCTCTGATCTGGAAGAAAATGATAACAGCCCCTGCTGTGCGCTTGGCACGAGCTAAGCACCTGGCACACGCTGCTTTAGGCGGTTCCTGAGGTCCAGCCCTCACCGTGTGCCGCTCTTCTCAGGGCCGTGCACATATGAAGTCATTCAACCCTACTAACCTTGTGCAGCTGGCACCCTCCCTTTGTGACAAGGCAGGAAACTGAGGCAGAGAGAGGTTGAGTCGCATAGCTAGCCAGTGGCAGAACTGGGACTGGAACCCAAGGGCTCCGGGTCCTGGCTCTGGCTCCCCATCAGTCCGCTGTGCTGTCCCAGTGAATGTTCCCAACACCCCTTGGAGGTACGCCTGGTTACCACTCCCATTTTATAGCAGGAGAAACTGAGGCCAGGGAGGAACAGGCCCTCGCCCCAGGTCTAGGTCTGTCTGACACCAGTGCTGGGGACGTGCTAGGCCCTTTCCTTGCTCGAGCCAAGGAGGGTGGGGCTGTTAGGAGTGAGGGAAAGATTTGCAAAAAGCCCAAATGTCATCTTTTTTCTGATAAGAAAAAGGCTACTCTGGCTGTCAGACCATCAGCTGCAACCTTTATGTTTACAAAGCACAAAGGGCAATTAAGTGAGACAAAATAAATCTTCGGGGGGCCTCTGTCCCTGGGCCTTGCCGGTCTGCGGTCTGGGGGCTGACTGACAGCACACGTTACATTCAGGAGCAGACTGGCCTCTGACATTTCCTGGAGGCAGCACTGAAGCATGAGGGCCCTGTTCTTAACGCGCCCCGCCGCCTTCCGGGCTTGGGGATCCCCAAGGCGGGGGCCAAGGCAGGGGCGGGGCGGGGTGGGGGCGCAGAGGGAAGGGCAGGTGCGATGCTCAGCTGAGACAGGAGATGACGGCCACGTTCACGGTGAAAATGACAATCCCGATCACGATGATGCCGTGGCGGTCGGCAGGCTTTGCCCATGGAGGGCTCGCTATGTGTTGGGCGCACAGCCTCATCACCGTCAGTAAGGAGGGTCCCTCTGTGGCTGCCCTCAGGGTGTGTGGGGGCGGGGAGGAATTTCTCAGCCTTGCCCAGAATGGCCTTATTGGTGACTCAGAAGCCAGAGTCAGTAAGAGGGGACGAGATCCCCCTGTCCTCTCGTGCTCCGCAGACAAGACCGGAGCCCCACCAGGCTGCTGGCTGGACCCTCTGTCCGCTGTGTCCTGGTGTGTCTGTGGGAGAGGCCCCGCCCCACCCCACCAGGACTCTCCCTCCTCCTGGGAAAGCAGGAGAGCAACTTCACCAGTGGGGCCTACAGACTGCCTTCGAGAATTCTGGAGGAAGCTGGGAGAGGCCCTGGAAAGTTGGATTTGGGCACAGCCCTTGCCGCTGGGAATTGGAAGCCAGCATTTCGTGAGCAGGGGGACGAGGCCCGCCACCCCCGACCCTCCCTGGAGGGAAGGAGGGCCTCCGGTCTTCCTCGACTCCCTGTCTAGCCGTCACTTGTCCTCCTGGGTGTCTCCACTGCCTTATTTCGCCCTCAGGGCGGTCCACCCCCGGCCGACAGGACCCCCGTCCCTAATTTCAGCGGATGACACCTGTCTGCCTTTCACACTGACGGTGGGCATTAGGGATGGGAGCTGTGGGTGCCCAGGGGGTGGGACTTGCTTCTGCTGGCGAGGTCTCTGGGGCTCAGAGTTGGAGGGGCTGGGCTCACGTGCCTGGTGTCTGCGTGAATGGGCGCGTGACTCCCGGCAGGCCGCCTCACGCTGTCTCAGCTTCCTCCTCTGTAAAACGGGGGAAAACATCAGAAGCTATTCGGTGGCGCCGGGAGAAGTCAGTGAGATCAAGTGCGTCACGGGGCCAGCAGCGCACTGAGCCCGGTGGATGTCGGTTCCTGAAAACCTAGGTACTGTTGCTGTTGGCGCTGCTCGCGGGAGATGATGTTGGCGAGGATGAAAGTCACGCCCTCCAGACGTCTCGTCCCACAGTCTCAGAGGAAAGCCAGGAGCTGGGAGGGCCCCTGGATGCGGCTGTTTCGTATTTTCTCAGTAAGGCCACCTTTGGTGAGTGGGGGACACCAGGGGGGACAGATACGGCTTGAGACACTCGAGATGCGAGAGAATGGAGGGCACTGAGCAGGCACCAGCTTCCTCTCCCTGTTGCATTTGAGAGGCGGAGTCACGGTGGCATCACCCTGAAGTGCTCCTTCTCTCCGGGCTGCTCCTCACCCCTGCTGGCGGTGTGGGAGCCCGTGCTGCCCTGGACCAGACCGATTACACCCAGCCGTCTGCCTTTCGGTGGCTGCAGACATTCACGGTAGTGAGGAAATCCACGCAGCCAGGATCCACACCCCCCCTACCTCCCCACCCCCCGTCGTGGGTTGAGAGCCCAGGAGGCAAGATGTCTATGACTCGAGAAGAGGAACACTCAGGTCCCTAAGTCTGAACATCCAGAAGTGCTCTGTCTGGCTGAGCCCCAACGCGCGACCTACTGGTCATGGAATTGCGAGAGGGTCGGAAGGAATGTGGGAAAGCCAGTATTTCTTTTTTTTTTTTTTTTTTTTTTTTTTTTTTTTTTTTTTTTTTTTTT
>NC_064815.1:15465175-15469432 GCF_023721935.1 Panthera uncia
TATTTTTTTTTTTTTTTTTTTTTTTAATTTTTTTTTCAATGTTTTTTATTTATTTTTGGGACAGAGAGAGACAGAGCATGAACGGGGGAGGGGCAGAGAGAGAGGGAGACACAGAATCGGAAACAGGCTCCAGGCTCCGAGCCATCAGCCCAGAGCCCGACGCGGGGCTCGAACTCACGGACCGCGAGATCGTGACCTGGCTGAAGTCGGAGGCTCAACCGACTGCGCCACCCAGGCGCCCCAGGAAAGCCAGTATTTCTAAATCACGACCGCAGATTCCATGGTGTGCCTCCCTCCTGGAAAGGAGGGACGAAATCCATGCATATCGAACACCGCCGCCCAGCGTTTGCTCCAAAGAAGCCATCACGCTCAGTGCAACTAGCATAGAAGTCTGGAGACCCGAGTTTGAGTGCCTGCTTCTCCGTCACCTCCGTCAGCTGGATGACGTGGGGGCAAGTCACTGCCATCCAAACGTCACCTTGTCTGCGTTCGAAATGGGGTAAAGGTCCCAGCTGAGACCATCTCACTAGGTCGTAGTGAAGACCCAATGAGATAAAGCGTGGGCAGGACCTTTGAGAGGTAAAAAGTGCTGGGTAAAACACTTGCTTTATTAATAGCCTCTCTGTTCGCTCCGACAGTTACTTAGGGAGGAGAAAGAACCCCTTTAGGGACAACTCCTCCCCCTCCTAGCAGCCAAGCACAGGCTTGAAAATTCCTGTATTTGTGCTGAAGCTTCACCCAACATAAAGTAACATTTAAGGGAAAACTATGGTGATGATAATGAGGGGGAGGGGACGGTGAGGAGGGCGGCAGGTGATTGCAGATAACGATCAGTTAGGATGTTTTCGGCAGCAAGTAACTGACTCAAAGTGGCTCAGACGATACAAGAGTTTATAATCTCATGTAATTGTATGTCTAGTGGAGGAAGAGGGAGGGCTTCAGGTGCAGTATGATCCAGGACTCAACAATACCACCTAAGACCGATGTGTTTCCGGTCTTCCCACCCTGCCATCCTCACGGCCTGTGGGCTTTGTACTGCCTGCTCTTCTTAGGGACTCAATATGGCATCCATGGTTTGCTAAGCTTCATATCCAGTACATTTTAGGGGGAGAATGGAGGAAATATAGGAAACAATGTAGGAGAAAGAAAAAGGGGCCACCTCGTCCTGTGTCCCCTGCTTAACAGCAAGGAAGACTGTACCAAAAGGAATTCTAGAACTTTCTCCTATATTTCATTGGCCTGAACAGGACCCTTGCTCACTGGCAAGGGAAAAATAATTTCCTTTGCTGGGAAATACAGTAGCCACCAGTCACATGCAACGATTTTTTTCAATTGAAATCTAATTCTCATACCATAAAATCACCCTTTAAAAATGTTTCATTTCATATATCCACAATGCTGTGCAATGATCACTACCAATTCCAGAACATTTTCATCACCCCAAAAAGAAACCCTGTGCCCATACCCTGCTCCCCACAGCTTCTGGTGATGGAGGGTTTACTAGCTGTCTCTGGGGGTTTGCCTTCTCTGGACATTTCAGGTAAAGGGAATTATATGATATGTGGTCTTTTTGCCTGTTTTTTTTTTTTTAACTTAGCATAATGTTTTCAAGCTTCACCCATGTTGCAGCACGAATCAGTACCTCATTTCTTCTCGTGGCTGATTTAATATTCCATTGTATGGCTGTGCCAGAGTTGATAGATAACTGGGTTGTTTCTATTTGGGGGCTATTATGAATAATGGTTCTGTGAACCTTCACGGGCAAGTGTTTGGGTCGAATGTGTGTCCCCAGTTCTCTTGGGTCTAAACCCAGGAGTGGGGGCGCCTGGGTGGCTCGGTCATTTAAGCGACTTCGGCTCAGATCATGATCTCGCGGTCCGTGAGTTCGAGCCCCGTGTCGGGCTCTGTGCTGACCGCTCGGAGCCTGGAGCCTGTTTCAGATTCTGTGTCTCCCTCTCTCTCTGCCCCTCCCCTGTTCATGCTCTGTCTTTCTCTGTCTCAAAAATAAATAAACTTTAAAAATATTTTTTTTTTAATTAAAATAAATAAATAAATAAATAAACCTAGGAGTGGAATTGCTGGGTGATATGGTTCGTCTATGTTTCACTCTTGGATGAACCGCCAAACTGTTCCAAAGTGGCTATACCATTTTACATACCTGCCGGTGATGTATGAGGGTTTCAACTTTTCCATATCCTTGTGACCCTTACGGTCTTTTTTATTATTGCCAACATGTAACTTTTTAAATGGTAAATTGACATGAATTAAATTAAATTTAACATTCAGCTTCTCAGTGGGATTAGCCACATTTTGAGTACCCGACAGCCACGTGTGGCTACTGGAGATTTTCCACATTGCAAAGCACAGAACATAGCCATCATCTCAGATGCTTCTGTTGGATCAGCCCTGGGACAGGGCAGTCAATACCCCCTCCCTGGAGCTGGAGATCAGGTCACCTTCCCCTGCATCACCATTTCCAGGTTTTAGGGCAGGAGGAAGAAGGCAATGAAGGGCAGGAGGCAACCAATTCTCTTCTTCATTAACATTTCACATAGATCTTCTTTACGTATAAAAAGAAATAAAATTTCTGGGGCGCCTGGGTGCCTCAGTTGGTTAAGCATCCAACTTTGGTTCAGATCACGATCTCTGGGTTCCTGAGTTCGAGCCCCGCCTCGGGCTC
This sequence comes from Panthera uncia, assembly GCF_023721935.1. Lineage (NCBI taxonomy): Eukaryota > Metazoa > Chordata > Mammalia > Carnivora > Felidae > Panthera > Panthera uncia. The sequence goes on from NC_064815.1 coordinate 15,467,856, forward strand.
TGTGCTGACAGCTCAGAGCCTGGAGCCTGCTTCGGATTCTGTGTCTCCCTCTCTCTCTGCCCCTCCCCAGTTCACGCTCTGTCCTCTCTCTCTGTCTCTGTCTCTCCCTCTCTCCCTCTCTCTCTCTTTCAAAAATAAATCAACATTAAAAAACAAAATTTCTGGCTGCACATCTTCCCCCATTATCATTTTTACAAGCGTGTTACAAGTGTGTATTGTTTGTCCTGTTTTGCAGATGAGGAACCTGGAGCTCAAAGAGATTCAGTGCTTTGGAGAAGGACATGGTTAATAAGTGGAAGGACCAGGAAAAGGTCTGCTCTTGGCTTCACCTGTCATATAAGTAGCTGTTGTTGTGGAGGGAGAGCCCTGGGCTTAGGAAAAATGTGTTTAATTCTGGTCTTTCCTACCCCAGCTCCCACCTTGCCCATCTTCCTTTCAGAGATAGCAGATTCTGTTGCTAGGGAGTCTCTGAAAGGTGTCCACTGGTCTGTAGGTACAGAATTAGACAACATGAAACTAGGCCACTCAACTCCAAGCTCATTTATTTGCCTAAAGATCCATGCGCTCAAAAACGAACCCCCTGGGGTGCCAGGGTGGCTCAGTCAGTTGCGTGTCTGACTCTTGATTCAGGTTCAGGTCATGATCCCAGGGTTGTGAGATCAAGTCCCATGTTGGGCTCTGCACTGAGCATGGAACCTGCTTGAAATTCTCTCTCTCTCTCTCTCTCTCTCTCTCTCTCTCTCTGCCCCTCTCCCCAACTCACACTCTCCCACTCTTTCTCTAAAATTAAAGAAAGAAAACACTAACCCCTGGAGGTAGATGTCAGCAAGATGGCACTTAAGAAGGCCCTGGTCTCCCTTCCTCCATGGGAATACCAAGTAAACAACTACAGACCGACTGAAATAACTTTATAGGAGTCCTGGACAAAAGATGTATAGCAACGAAGTGAACACCCAATCAGAAAAGAAAAGAAAAGAGAAGAGAAGAGGGAAGGGAAGAAAAGAAAAGGAAAGAGAAGAGAAGAGAAGAAAAGAAAAGGGAAGGGAAGAAAAGAAAAGAAAAGGAAAGAGAAGAGAAGAGAAGAAAAGAAAAGAAAAGGGAAGGGAAGAAAAGAAAAGGAAAGACAAGAGAAGAGAAGAAAAGAAAAGAAAAGGGAAGGGAAGAAAAGAAAAGGAAAGAGAAGAGAAGAGAAGAGAAGAGAAGGAAAGAGAAGAGAAGAGAAGAGAAGAAAAGAAAAGAAAAGGGAAGGGAAGAAAAGAAAAGGAAAGAGAAGAGAAGAAAAGAAAATAAAAGAAAAGAGAAGGGAAGGGAAGAAAAGAAAAGGAAAGAGAAGAGAAGAGAAGAAAAGAAAAGTGAAGGGAAGAAAAGAAAAGGAAAGAGAAGAGAAGAAAAGGGAAGGGAAGAAAAGAAAATGAAAGAGAAGAGAAGAGAAGAGAAGAAAAGTGAAGGGAAGAAAAGAAAAGGAAAGAGAAGAGAAGAGAAGAGAAGAGAAGAAAAGGGAAGAAAAGAAAATGAAAGAGAAGAGAAGAGAAGAAAAGGGAAGGGAAGAAAAGAAAAGGAAAGAGAAGAGAAGAGAA
>NC_064815.1:15469442-15480085 GCF_023721935.1 Panthera uncia
GAAAAGGGAAGGGAAGAAAAGAAAAGGAAAGAGAAGAGAAGAGAAGATTTACTGTCTTCGTTTTTACGCACTAACCACTTTATTGTATACTTCTATGGCTCAGAATATCATATGATTATTCTATGAAATCTGTATATTTTTAAATGTTTAATGGCAACATGGCACAATTTTATTTTATACCTACACACACACTTGTATAAGAATTCCTCAATTTCAGCCATCTGATGCATCCTTAATTTCCCATTTTGTGTTGTTACTGATAGCAAAGTTACTAACATGCTTGTAACAATACTTGGACTTAGTTTATATTTTTCAGTTACTTTCTTAGGTAATAGTTGTAGCTAATGGCATTATTTGGTATGAGATATGAAAATTTTCTATGACTCCATAAAGTATTTTTATATTGCCTCCATCCCTGAGATAGTCAAATTACACTTTTGCTATTTTAATAGATTGGAACATTATTTCTCTTCTCAAAAAAATAATAGGAATAAACTTAACCAAGGAGGCAAAAGTTTTGAAAACTACAAAATGCTGAAGATAATTGAAGAAGACACAAATAAGGACATCCCATGTTCATGGATTGGAAGCCTTAATATTATGAAGATGTCAATAGTATTCACAGTAATCTACAGACTCAATGCAATCCTCGTCAAAACCCCAACATTTTTTGTAGATACAGAAAAACCCATCCTCAGGTTCGTATGGACTTGCAAGAGATCCCAAATAGCCAAAACCATCTTGAAAAGTAAGAACACAGTTGGAAGTCTCATTCTCCCCGACTTCAAACTCGCTGCAAAGCCACAGTAATAAAACACTGTGGTATTAGCATAACAACAAGCATATAGACCAATGGATTAGAATAGAAAGCCCAGAAATAAACCTTCACATACATGGCCAAATGATTTCAACAATTGTGCCACGACCATTTAAGGGGGTAAAAGACAATCTTTTCAATAAATGGCATAGGAAAACTGAGTATCCATAATAAAACAAAAAGAAGTTTGACCCTTATTTCCACCATATGCAAAAGTTACTAAAAATGAACCAACGGGCGCCTTGGTGGCTCAGTCAGTTGAGTGTCTGACTCTTGTTTTCAGCTCAGGTCATGATCTCATGGTCCGTGAGTTTGAGCCCTGCATCAATCAGGCTCTGCACTGACAGTGCAGAGTATGGTTGGGATCCTCTCTCTCCCCCTCTCTCTGTCCTTCTTCTGCTTGCTCACACACTCTCTCTCAAAACAAATAAATAAACTTTAAAAAAATAAGAAGAATGGACCGAAACCTAAATATAAGAGCTGAAATCACAAAACTCTTAGAAGAAAACATATGGGGGAAACCTTCATGACATTAAATTGGCAATGACTTCTTGGATGTGACACCAAACGCACAGGCAGCAAAAGAGAAGGTAAATTGCACTTTATCAGAATTTAAAATTTTTGTGCATCAAGGGACACTACCATGAATGAAAACACAACCCGTTGATGGCAGAAAAGATATGCACATTATATACTGGAGAAGGGGTTTACTTCCAGAATATATAAAGAAGTACAACTCAACAACAACAATGACAAAAATAAAGAAATAAACAACCCAATCAAAAAATGGGCAAAGGGCTTGAAATACACGTTCTCCAAATAAGATACACAGTTAATAAGCACAAGAAAAGGCACCCAACATCAATAATTGTTAGGAAAATGTAAGTAAAAACTGCCATAAGGTATCCTCTCACACTCATTAGCATGGGTACTATCAAAGAATCAGAAAGTAACAAGAGTGAGCGAGGATATGGGGCAACTGAAACCCTCATGCATCATTGGCGGGAATGTAAGTGGTGTTCCCACTGTGGAAAATGGTAGAGGGGCACCTGGGTGGCTCAGTCGGTTGAGCGACTGACTTCGGTTCAGGTCATGATCTCACGGTTTGTGAGTTCAAGCCCCGCGTTGGGCTCTGTGCTGACAGCGTGTCTCCCTCTCTCTCTGACCCTCCCCCACTAATGCTCTGTCTCTGTCTCAGAAATAAATAAACGTAAAAAAAAATTAAAAAAAAAAAAAAGAAAATGGTAGAGTGAGCCTCAAAACAAGAATGAACCTAGAACTTTCCATTTCTGGACAGGTACCCAGAGAATTGAAAGCAAGAATATGAACAGATACAGGACGCCTGGGTGGCTCAGTCACTTGAGTGACCAGCTTTGGTTCAGGTCATGATCTTGAAGTTCGTGAGTATGCGCCCCGCATCGGGCTCTCTGCTGTCAGAGGGGAGCCTGCTTGGGATTCTCTCTCTCCTTCTCTCTGCTCCTCCCCCACTTGAGCTCTCCTCTCTCCCTTTCTGTCTCTCTCTTTCTCTAAATAAATAAAGCTTAAAAAAAAAAAAAGAAAGAAGGTAGTCACAAAAGGACAAATGTTGTATGTTCCTTCTTTACGATGTTCCTAGAATAATGAAATTCATGGAGACAGAAGGTAGAGAGTGGTGGCTTCCAGGGGCTAGAGGAAGGAGGGGAAGGGGCATTAATGCTTAATGGGGACAGAGTGTCAGTTGGGGACGATGACAAAGTTCTGGAGATGGATGGTGAGGCTGGTCGTACAACACTGTGAATGTACTTCATGCTGCAAAATGCACACTTCAAAATGGTTAAAATGGTGAATTTATGTTCTGTGTATTTGACCACAATTTAAAAAATCTAGCCCCCTTAGAGTACTTGTGCATTCACGTGGCCTTTCTAGAAAGACAAACAAAGGTATTCAAAAGCAGATAAAATAGGAAGGAGGAAAGCCACCCACAAGGATTCAGAAGAATCCAACCTTTCATAAAAATATAGAAAAACTGATACTCAGCGGATAAGAGAGGCACTCCAATATATTGGTTTAAACTATCCTCATCATGTTGAAAACTGATGAACAAAAAGGAAACACGGGCAGATGCAAATATTCCAGAGGCTGTTGTATTTTAGGTCAACTAATCACTAGGGCAATCGATGTTTCCCGCTCCTGAAGATGCTTCCGCCCGAGACTGGGGCTGCCAGGGAATGTGCGGGAAGGAGGCAGGGCACGTGCCATGGCCAAGTCCAGTGGACACAGCTACAGGAGAAGAGAGACAACGGTCAGGGATGCTGGACTCACCTGACCAGCCGTCAAGGACACGGCTTCCACCCGGCTCAAGATGAGTCCCTTCTCTTCTGGGCCCGGCTTCCCCTCACCACGGTCTCTTGTCAGTTCCCAGGATGGACATTCACTAGGAAGATTTGGCTCAGTCTCACCTGCTGACGGGGAAGAGGGAGTCTCCCTTCCTCTTTGCGGAGCGAGGACCTGCTGACGATAGCCACCGTTTACGAGCGCTCACTATTTCCCGAGCACTGGGTGACACTAGACCGTGCCACAGAAATGGAGGACCAGTGTGGGCGAGCGACCTGTTCAAGCTCAGGCTGAGGGAGGATTTCCAATGTCAGACACGTGGTCATGGACGGCTTCCCTGCAAGGTATTTGATGGACACCTGATGGTAGGGCAGAAGCAAGCCAGGGGGCCACACGCAGGGAAAGCGTCTGGGGAGGAGACAGCGAGGACAATGCCAGACGGGGGAGAGTCTGCGGGCCCGCTTGAAGAACAGTGGGGAGTCTGGCGTGGCCAGAACGAGTGACTGAGAGGCAGGAGGGGACGGGGCTCAATGGGCAGGGCCACGCAGGCTAATGTAAGGACTTAGCTTCTACCCTGAGTGAGAGCGGGAGCCGCGGAGGGTTCTGGGAAAGGGACGGGTGAGATCTGGCTCTGGTGTAGCCAGAACCCCTCTGGCTTCTCTGCTGAGGCTAGACCAGGCTACTGCTCAGAAACAGAAAACCCAAGGAGGGGGGATAACTTGTTCAAAGTCACCCCCAACGTCCCCTTGGAGGGAGAATACACAGCCACCTCCCCTCAGAGACCACCTGTCTGTCTCCTGCCTCTGTTGGTGGCACACATTGGCACCAACCGGTTCTTGGGACATGTGAATAGATATGGATGCACCTGCTGAACAGCTTTGGGAAGGGAACAGGATGTAGACTTCTGACCTTAACTTCAGTCAATAAAGACGAGAAAACACCTCATTTGCCAGCATACCAGCATTCAGAAGCACCAACCTGAGCTCCGTCCCTCCTCCCCACCAGCTGCGCAGTCTCTCTGCCCTACCAGGGAGAAACCGGTGCTTGGGTCACCCCGAGGGGCGATAAAAGGCATGTCATTCCCCAAGACCGTGTTCGAATCCTGACCCCGACGCCTACCGGCTGGCGATGCCCATCAAGTGACCCGGCCCCTGGACGCATCTCGGCTCACTCAGCCCGTGAAATGGAGATTTAAAATCTCAGCCTCCTGTGCTGACAGCTCGGAGCCTGGAGGCTGCCCGGGGCTCTGTGTCTCCCTCCCTCTCTGTCTCTCCCCACCCCCCCATGCTCTGTCTCTCTCTCCCTCAGAATAAATAAACGTTAAATACATTTTTTAAAAAGATTGAAAATAGCAGCCTGGTTTATTTTATAAATGGCAGTTTATTCCCCTTCATCCCTTCATCTGTCTTACCCATCCTCCCACCCTCTGCCCTCTCTGGTAACTACCAGCTTGTTCTCTGTCCTTAAGAGTCTGTTTATTTGTCTCTTTTTTCCTTTGCTTTGTTTCTTAAATTCCACATCGAAGTGGCATCGTACGGTGTTTGTCTTGCTCTGTCTGACTTATTTCACTTAGCATGATATTTTGTAAGTCCATTCGTGCTGTAGCAAATGGCAAGATTTCATCCTTTTACACAGCTGCGTAATATTCCATTGCATGTCTATATATATTCCATTATATATTTATATCTCTGTCTATCTATCTATCAACACATGAGATATAGATATAGAGGGACACCTGGGTGGCTCATTCGGTTGAGTGTCCGACTCTTGGTTTGCCTGGGTCGTGGTCGCACGGCTCGTGAGTTCGAGCCCCACATTGGGCTCTGTGCTGGCAGTGTGGGTTCTGGTTGGGATTCTCTCTCTCCCTCTCTCTCTCTCTGCCCCTTCCTTACTTGCTTGAGCACACGCCCTCTCTCTCTCTCAAAACAAATAAAGCAACTTAAAAAAAGATATAGATCGATGGACACTCGAGCTGCATAGCATACGGAATACAGTCGATAATATTGTCATAACACTGTATCGTGACAGAGAGTGACAACACTTAGCATGGAGAGAGCACTGTGTAAACGCATTGTATTGTTGAATCACCATGTTGTCCACCTGAAACTAACATCGTATGTCAACTACACTTCCAAAATAAATTTTTTGGGGGCGCCTGGGTGGCTCGGTCGGTTGAGCGTCCGACTTCAGCTCAGGTCACGATCTCGCGGTCCGTGAGTTCGAGCCCCGCGTCGGGCTCTGGGCTGATGGTTCAGAGCCTGGAGCCTGCTTCCGATTCTGTGTCTCCCTCTCTCTCTGCCCCTCCCCTGCTCATGCTCTGTCTCTCTCTGTCTCAAAAATAAATAAACGTTAAAAAAAATTTACAAAAATAATTTTTTTTAAAGTCCTAACCCTCAAAATATGACTAAGGAACTGACCATTAAACAAACAAACAAACAGCAGTCTCGTAAGGTTGCCGTAGGGATTTAAGGACATGATGTAAGTGAAGGTTCAGGAAGAAATGCCTCGTCTCCAGCAGTTGCCCATGGCCACAGTAAAAGCCTCTTTCCTGGGTCCCCTGTGTAGATTTCAGTGGCCTCCCTAACCCTCAATTCTTCTCCACCAGCACACTCTCCACACTGACCACTTGATATCCGAATACGACTGTCTCTGGGAAAAAGATATCTGGAGACATTCATCATTTGGGCTCCTTATATCTCCCCTTCTCTTCCCCCCCAACCCACCCCCACCTGCTTTCGAGCAGGGAGTGGTGGGAACAAAACCAAAGCTTCCCTGTAACCCTCGGTCTTCTGTGTTCCATGAAGCCCGAGCCCTCCGGAAAAGGGGGTTCACTGGCAAGGTCAAAGGGAGGAATATGACGGATTGGGATTTCTCCCAGATTAAAAAAAAAAAAAAAGGTAATAAAAGCAGAGATTGGTAGGTCCTGGAGATTGTATGACCTGAAGCCTACTTCCTGACAATGCTAACAGATGGCAGAATCCAAGTAAGGAAGGCCTGCATGGTATATCAGGGGAAAATCAGGATCACAATTTACAAAAGAGTCCCATGCCTCGCTTGGCCACCGAGAGCCACCAGACCCCAAGGGGTCACTCAGGCAGAGATGGTGAATGCTTCAATCATCCATCATCCACATGACTGATCAAGCAGTGGACAGGCTGCTGAAAGGTTACTGGGATTCCCCAAATCCCTTGACACCATATAAGACCCCGGAACATGGATGAGATCATATCTGGACCTTCTTGAGGGGGCCTCCCTTTACTGGTTGGGATTGATGTTCACATGGGAGGGCTCACATTCAGAAATTAGGTTGAGTTATACAAAAAAGAAGTTCGATCTCATGCACGTGTGACTTTGTGGATTGAGGGTCACACGTGCTGCATGACTGGATCTTACGGCTCCCCATTGCCCTAGAAAATCACACCTCTTAGCCATCATCAAAGTCCCTCAATGGTCTGGTTTCTATTGTCTCCCAGCCTCACACCTCACCACCCCCAACAGCAAACATACCTGCCAGATATACTGAAGGACTTCCATTTCCCAGAGGTCTGCATCATGCCCTCTCCCACCTCCATGCTTTCTCCTGTTTTCCCCTTTGCTTGGAACACCTTTACGCACACACTGAGGCCACCCTGAGACTTCCCACCCTCTTCTGAAAAATCAGCTCAAACATGAGACCAACCCATGATGCAGGATGAATTAGGGACCCTGTCCCCGCTCTTCCTACAACACTGATGTCACTGTCCTATCATACGCCACAGTCTGTTGCACCTGTTGACCTAGCCGTCTCTACCCCCTCTAAAGGCCTTGAGTGCGGAAATAATATTCTTTTCATTCTCGCACACCCAGTGTCCGGCTTGGGGCCCGGCACCAAAGACACGCGTGGTAAATGTTTGATGAAGGCATCAGTTAGTAAAACAATCATCTTTGTAAGTGCCTCAATACCCCCATTTGTTAAGCTAGGAAGGGAGACCAGACAACAAGGGCTCTGGCATCCGGTGTTGTGACTCCATGAACTGTGTTTGGTTGATAGAGTCATTAGCAGGGTTCGAAATAGATTGTTATTAGCCTTTGTGAGTCAGGTGGGAGGGGGTGTGGACAAAACTGGGGAAATATCCACGCTGATCTTCAGACAGGACCCTTGCCAAAAAACAGGAGTTACCGACGCAGGTAATTTAAAAGTCCAAAGCTTCCGGATATACCCATGAGCTCCCAGAACCTTAAGCTTTTCTGATTGATCCCTGCACACTCCTCCCCGTATTTATGGTGTTAAGCCCACCTCTGGAATCAAGCCAGGAGTTTCTGGTGCACCTCCCGGCTACCCCCATCTCACAGTGGCTTACTCTGATCTCCCACGCCTGAGTATCTGTCTGCCTGGAACGGACCAATCGCCTAGAATAACGGTGCCCCCAGCTCACTTGGAGACCACTTTCTGGATTTACCCCAACGCCCAGCCCAAGGGACTTTTGGACATTAGTTCCTGAGTGGTGGCCACCACCCTGGAAGCCAATCGAAAGCAGATTCGTGGGGTGCCTGGTGGCTCAGTCATTTGAGTGTCTGACTCTTGATTTCGGCTCAGGTCACGATCTTATGGTTCATGAGATCGAGTCCCACATTGGGCTCTGCACTGATTGTGCAGAGCCTGTCTGGGATTCTCTCTCTCCATTTCTCACTGCCCCTCCCCTGGTTATATGCTCTCTGTATCTCTCTCTCTCTCTCTCTCTCTCTCTCTCTCAAAGTAAAAATAAATACACATTCTTTAAAAAAGCATATTCACTTGTCCTAAATAAACCCCACTGCCTCCTTCTCCTGGCCACCAGGCTACAAGAATACATAGGAGCACATTACAGCTACAGCACATCCTCCCACTTCCCTTGGCAAATATTCATTCATTCAACCAACAACATGGCTTAAGTGCCTCCTGTATGCCCGCTGTTGTGCCAAGGGCTGGGGACACAAAATTGAAGGAGACTGCTTCCCAAGAATTGCTCAGGTTAGAGAGGAAAGTGGATATTTACCAAACCATTATGCACACGGCTGTTTCATTTCAACTGTGCCCAGTCTCAAGACAGAATGGTACAAGCTGCTAAAAGAACATACAGTTTGGTCTAAAAGATCTCCTCGAGGGGCTCCTGGGTGGCTCAGTTGGTTAAGCGGCCGACTTCGGCTCAGGTCATGATCTCACGGTCGGTGAGTTCGAGCCCCGCGTCGGGCTCTGTGCTGACAGCTCAGAGCCTGGAGCCTGTTTCAGATTCTGTGTCTCCCTCTCTCTCTGACCCTCCCCCGTTCATGCTCTGTCTCTCTCTGTCTCAAAAATGAATAAACGTTAAAAAATTTATAAATAAATAAATAAATAAAAGATCTCCTCGAGGAAATTACAGTGAAGCTGGAACCATAAGATCAAGTAAGACTTAGCCAGGTGAGGAGAGGGAAGATGGGTGAGACAGAAGAAACAGCTCGTGCAAAGGTCCTGGGGCTGAAAGATGACGGAGAGTCAGCAGCCCCGTAAGCCAGGAGAAGAGGACCAGGCTGGGAGGTATACTTAAGGCAGTATCTTCCAGGGATGTAAAGTTTTAAAATTTCTACATCTCATTTCATTAGAAATGGAAATCTCTGTAAAGCAGCCAAGACTCTTTTTTTTTTCCACCCTGTCTTCCTTATTCTCATACAATTCAGACTTCAAACAGCCATTCCCCACACTGCCTCGAGGCACCTAACCTGGAGCATCCCTGAAAGTCTGCCAATTACAGCAGTCCACGTATTAATTCTGCCACCAACAGGGCTTCCCTAAGAAGCAGCCAGGTGCCTAAGGGGACTGAGAAGTTGCTCTGACAGCACAGTCTCTCGGGCACTGCTGGTGTGTTGGGTCCACGGGTGTGATCTTGCTGCTCCCAAGCACTTAAAAATGCAATGTCTGAACGTCTTTCCCCTTCAAGGGGGAGGAAAAAAAGGTTCTGTGAAAACACCACACACACACACACACACACACACACACATACACACACACACGCTGCCACTCAAACTCTCTCCAAACATGCTGTCACAGAGGCTCTGTCCCTCTCTCCACTGATGCTGTTTGAAGGCTGTCCCAGCACCAGCCAGATCCCCCGCCCCGCTTGGCTGCCTCCACGACCTCCATTATTTATGACAGGGCGTGAAATTGATTGTGGAATCAAATGAACTCTTCAATTATTGCTGCACAAATAAATCTCTGTTTCCAGAGTTCCTCTGGGGAGCAGGCATCTAACCCCAGGTTCAAGGTAATAGATATTTCTAGATGGCAAAGTACAGGTGACTCTATTGTAATGATTGTCAAGTTATAAGATTCCCAGGGTCGAGCGATTCTTTCTCTCCCTCTGGGCCCCCCCTCCCTTAGCAATTCCGAAGGAAGCACATTCCAATGGTCTTCCCGTTGTGCGCCTACATGGCCCTTTCCCCGGCTGCTGGGTGCATGACAGATATTTCCCTGCTGCGGGCTCTGGTCATTTCCAACCCTTTTCACAGGAAATATGCAGTGAGTGTTAATGGGGTTATGGAAAGATTAATGGAGCTTTCAGGGTGTTCGGGCTTGGCTGGTATTTCTTCCACAGAAAGCCATCAGCTCAGGAAAATTTAATGATGAGACTTAGCCCATTAAGACAACAAAAAGACAACCTCCACCCATCTTGGGTTTAATCTTACTTTCCTTCCTGATAACATAGAGCCTTCCTGGATAGGGCAGAGAAACACAGACCCCAAAGGTGCTGAAGACTTACTGTGGCATGCCAAACGTGGGCTGGGTACATTCACAAGCGTCAGGTTTCAAAAGCCGGTGAGCACGGGCCGCATTTGGCCCACAGAGGCGTTCTGATTGGTACACCCAGTGTTCTTGGAAAATAAGGGTTGGTAAATTTCACATACAGAATCTGGCTTTCCTTGAAATTAACAGATCTGTCCAGACCATGCCTGCACCTCTGCCTGGCCCCGATGGGCAGGAACTGAGGTATATCGCCCCTCTTTAGATGGCAAAGGGCCCTGCCTGGCTCCAGTTCATTAATTCACCTGCCTGGACTCTGTAAACGTTTGAACAGGCAGTCCCTGGAAGTTCCCACCTCACCGCCTTCTCACCACTACCAATATCTCCCCATTAACAGCTGGGACCACATGCTGTTCCAGCAGAGAGAAGACAGAGGCAAACTTGTGTTGGAGTGCATAGACCTCATGACAGCTTCTGGCTTCATGGACCAGGAAAGAGAACTCAAGCCAAGCTAAAAAAATAAATAAAAATAAAATAGGCTTTCTGACTTGGGTTGAATGACACTGCCGGCTTTCCTGGGTCTCCAGCTTGCAGATGGCAGGTCATGGGACATCTCGGCCTCCATAAACACATGATCCCATTCCTCATTAAATCTCTCTCCCCTTCTCCTCCTCTAGATAGATGATGAATGGATGGATGGAAGGATGGATGGATGGATGGATGGATGGATGGATAGGTGGATGGATGGTTGGATGGATGGATGGATGGATGGATGGATGG
>NC_064815.1:15480185-15604851 GCF_023721935.1 Panthera uncia
AGGTGGATGGATGGATGGTTGGATGGATGGATGGATGGATGGACAGATGGATGGATAGGTAGGTGGTGGATGGATGGTTGGTTGGATGGATGGATGGATAGGTAGGTAGATAGGTGGATGGATGGATTGGTAGGTGGATGGATGGATGGATGGATGGACGGATGGATGTTGGGTGGAGGGAGGGAGGAGGGGATGGATAGATAGATAGATAGATATAAAAACCCCATTGGTCTGACTAATGCAGAGACCTGAAAGTGGACTTCAACCATCTCTATTTTGACCTCAAACTTTCTAATTGATTAAGTTCTTTCCAGCTCCTCTCTTAACTCAGGCAAAAGGTCAGTGTGGAAAGCATCCTGAGATGAGAACCGAAGGAATAAGGATTGCCCTGAGCCAGCAAGACCCCACCTGTGATTGACCCTAAGACAATGATTTGACCTTCCCTGCCCACCTCCACATACCCACCTTTATGCCACGTTTTCCTTATATAAACCTGGAAGGACTTTCAGGACTCTGGAGACAGTCTCTGAGATGTTAGTGCGTTCTCTTCCCCGTGTGGGTCTTTCTTATTCGCCACCCCTGGGCTCTCTCTGCCTTTGGATGTTGTCAGCGGCAAGGGGCAGAACCTGAGCCCCTTGAGCCAGAACCAGAACCTGAGCCCCAGAACCAGAACCCGGAGCCAGGTGCTCCTGCACTCCAGCTACAGACCAACTAGAATTACACAGTGCAGCCTGGGCCCTGTGACACAGCTTGGCTCTTCTCCTGAGGACAAGAGGAGCTTTTGGAGGGGTTTGGAGGGGTCTGAGCTTCTCTGTGACCTGGTCAGTACACATCCTAGAAAGATCACTCTGCCTGTAGTGTGAAGAGGCTGGGAGGAGGCACACCGGAGGCAGGAAGGCCAGGCGTCAAGCTGGATCGGCTCCCAGGTGGAGGTGAGATAGGCCGAGTAACGCAGAGGTGGAGCAACCAACTTGCTTTCAGGCCCTAGCAGAGTATTTCTACGCTTCTGAAAGCTTCGAATCTTGAGAGAACATTCCCTTGCAGATTCCTCTGTTATGGTCAGAAACGCTGGGGAAGGGGCTGAGGCAGGCTGAAAAGCAGAGGTTCGGAATCCCCGCCTGTGACTATACACATATTGATGCCTGCTCTGCAGATGGGGAAACTGAGGCGCGGGCCAATGAAGTGACTTGCGGGAGCGCACACAGTTGTTGAGTTGAGGGACTCAGAGAAGAGAAGCCTGGCAATCAGTTACTGACCGAGAGTTAGCACCGGATGGGGGCATGGCCACTGTCTTTAAGCCTCAGTTAGGTCGTACAACCATCCCACAGGGTCTGAACAGTACTTCTCTATCACGGATGGAAAACCCAACGCAACGAAGCACCGGGAATCTTGGCGTAGCGAAACAAGTAATAATATTCTAATATTCAGGGTCACAGCCGGTATCCATTATCCAGCGCTCAGCGTGTGTCAGGCAGAACGCCACGGGCTTTATACGTGTCAACTCACCGAATCCTCCCCCAAACTCTCGGGAAAGGAAACCAAGGACAAAAAGGAAAGGTCACTAATCTACACGGCAAGTGTGCAAGGGGAGACGTGACCCCCGGCCATTGGACCCTGGGCCCCCTACTCCTCGTGGCTCTGCTGGTTGGACTTTCACGTGGTGGGGGAAGCAGGTGGGCCATGAGAGCCGATCCACTGTCCTGCTCAGGCTTTCCAGCTGTGCGCACTTGGGACATGGTTACCAGCTTCACTGGTGCGTATCTGGGCAACTGGCCCCAAGTGGTTGGCTTGGGGTACTAGGCGGTGCCCTGGAAGAACATTCGGAGTTCAAATCGGGGAGTTGGAGATGCTTATAGACATCTAACTTACAAACAAAGACAAAAGCTCATGTGTCCTGTTCCTCAAATGTGGAACCTGCCAGCCATACAACGATGGGATTTGCACTGGACCCCCAGGCCCGTGCACCCTCCTTATTCTCCTCATTCCGTATCAGCTCTGGATTCGTGACAAGCCCATTTCATTCATTTGCCTACATGACTCCAAGCCCCAGTTAGTTTGTCACAGTGGTGTGGTGGTTATTCATGCTGTTAACCAATATTTCTGGTTTTCTCCTTCAAAGGACTGAGTATACCGAGCTTCCCCAGCTCCCCCGACTTTAACGGGGCCATGTGATTTGTCCAACAAACCGTGAACAGAAGTGACTCTCGACTTCTGGGCGGAAGGGTTTAAGATCCAGGGTGAAGTCGCCACATTTCCTTCCCCCTTCCCCCGTGGCCGTAAGCCGCATCTTAAGGGTCCACGCTGGCCCGGGGCTAAGGCACGGCAGCCCCACCTTCTCCTGAAGGACACAGGGGGTGTGAGGAGAGGAATCCGAGTGGCCCTGCCCTCAAGGTGATCACAGTCCAGTGGATGGGAAAATCGGGACACAAATCGCAGTAACCCCGGTCTGACTTCAGGGGATGCATCTCAATTCCTTCACATTCCCACACCAAAGGGCAGGCTCACCCACGTGGCACAGAGGGCCGTGGGGAGCTGGCCGGAGGGGACATGGAGATGGGAGCACGTTCTCGGACCAGAAGACCGGGTTCTCCTCCACACGCGGTTTCCCGAAAGGCCCGTCGTGAGGATGTGTGGCCCATCTGGAAAATTCATTATTCTCCAGCCGAGTGATATGGCCCTATTTATCCTGGAGTCAAGAATCGGCCTGTGGGCAGCTGTGTAAACTCCAAGGGAAATGGGATATCGATTTGCAATCTCGTAGAAACACGCGCGCGCGCACACGGCCTCCTTCAAAGCAGGGGCTTCTAACTACTTTGTCACCAACACCTTCTTATTCTTTTATTCTGTTTCTCCTCTGGAGCCATGGTTGGAAAGGCATTTCCTCCAAAACACCCGGTAAACAGGAAGTAATATAGCCCCTTCCTTCCAGCTAGGTAATATCCCCTTTTTTTGAACGTCAGTCCCAGATTTTGAACCTGCCATCCCCATCCACTGGGTGATTCACAAACTTTAGATGCTTTAGAAGCACTCCTGGGCCCCAACCCCCAGAGATCCTGACTGGGTTACGCCCCAGCTGGTGCCTGGGGATCTGCATTTCAGCAAAACCATGCAGGTCACTGTGGTGCTGGTAGTCAGGGGGTCAGACGGGAGAAGGGCTGGTTTTAATGCTGCTTCTGAAAGGCACTGCATGTTCCCGACTCCAGGGACTGCCAGTGGCCTGAACGTGTGCCAGATCTCCTCAGCCCCATTGGCAAGACGATGCCAGATCCCCATCAACTCTCTGTAGTGCCACCAGGCAGGTTGCTAAGGGGTCTTGCTGTCTTTAGTTCCCCCTCCTCCGTCCATCTCCCTACTGCGTCTGCACATCCAACATGGCACCCCAGCTGCCAAGCCTCCATGAGCACCCTGTTCCCTCCCGTGAGCCTCTTCTTTTTCTTTAACATCTTTTCTTATTTTGGGGGGAGCACAAGTTGGGGAGGGGCGCAGAGAAGCGGACAGAGGATCCATCCGAAGCAGGCTTTGCACTGACAGTCTGACGGCGGTGAGCCCAATGTGGGGTTCGAAGTCACAAACCGTGAGACCGTGACCTGAGCCGAAGTCGGACACCTAACTGACTGAGCCACCCAGGCGCCCCTCTGTTGAGCACTTCTTCTGGGCGGGCATAATGCTGTGCACTTGACATCTGACGTCCTGTCTAGTCCCCACAAATCCCTATGACATCTCGTTTCCACTCGGAGGAGAGGGAAACTGAGAAGCAGGTAACTTGAATAACAGACCTTCCCTTGACATTTACAGGGCCCCAGGCAAGAGGAAGCCTTGAGCCCAAAACCCACACCCCTTCCCTCTCTACCCTGGCTGCATCCCATACGTCAAGGGGCTTCCGTCATGCATGTGTGTGAATACTCCAGCTTGCACATCATCCGTATCACCCCAGAACCACGGCACCTTGGGCTCTGCCCAGCAGTGGGAATGTGCACACCAAAAGCACGGTGCATCCTCGGGGTGGGGGTGGGGGTGGCCTTGGCAAAGAGGTTCATGCAGGCTCTCCAGGTAGGCTAGTGGAGGCTTGCATGGGCATCTCAGGTGGCATGGTCTAGAATAAGGGAGCCTGGGTTCTGGGCAGGCATGTCCCCTGGACCCCACTGACCCCTCACCCCATGCAGCCAGAGGAGAGCCACAGCGGACCCTCTGCCGTCCTCTCTGCCAGGTCCAAGGGCACTGCTGTGAAGGCGTCACAATGGTAGGGTGACAATGGATGGGAGTCCCGCCTGACTCCAAGGCCCATGACCTCAATTAACACTCCACCCTCTTCCTCCCTCCGAGTTCAGACTCTTAGCATGGACTGTGCAATCTGGTCCTGGCTGCCTGGACCCTCCCTCCTTCACCGGCAGAATCTCCTCTGTTTCAGACCCAAGCTACGATTTGCCAGTTCCGAGGCAGGCCTCACTCTCTCATCCCCCTCTGCCTCTGTGAGCTCTAGTGCTTACGTTTGAAACGTCCTTCTTTTTGTTTGTCACCCGGACAACTTCTATTTACTTAGAGCTCAGATCAAATGTCCTCTACAAAGCCTTCTCCAGCTCCTCCCCAGCCACCCCAGGGCAGGACTTTAACCCCTCTCTTATGGCCGCTGCAAGCAACGCACATTACACTCTTGATGAGCCTGATGAACCCCTCCGTAACCAGAGAAGCCCACAAGGGTTCTGGAACATTCAGTGCCGAGTAAATTGTTTTTTACAAGAATCATGCTAAATCTGATGCCAAATCACTCTTCGCTGTTTCCAAAACCCAAATATTTTTCAAGAGATAAAAACCTATCTTGCATGGGAAACTCAAAGTGTGTATATCCTAAGTAGAAAAAGATATTCATCATTAGCAAAAAAAAAAAAAAAAAAAAAAAAAAAGAAAAAAAGGATAAAGCACATTTATTTGACATGAGAAAATGTTGAATGAAAACAGCATATTACAGATCAAAAGAGAGTGTTCACATTTAAAATTGGACACCTAAAATATACATTAAATATAGGCGTACTCATAGAAAAATGCATAACGTTATAAAATATTAAATGCCATTCCCCATCAACATGAGGGTCAGGAGATTCATCAATGTCTTGCTTTAATGAATTGTTAGAATGTTTTATACGAGGGGCACCTGGGTGGCTCAGTCGGTCGGACATCGGACTCTCGATCTCAGCTCAGGTCTTAATCTCAGGGTTGTGAGTTCAAGCCCCGCATTGCATGAAACCTACTTCAAAAAAACTGAAGTTTTATACCAAAAATATTTATTTTATGCTTTAAAAATAAACATGTTTTTAAAAGAAAGTGGCAGAGAGTTGGAAACCTTCTGGTTGGGCCAGAAGGTATGGGTGCCTCCCTGGGGCAGTGCTTTGAAAATGGTGCTTCTCATCTGTATGCAGCAGCCCCATTCACCAACAGATAAAAAGAATAAAGAAAAGGCGGTATCTTTATACAATGGAGTATTATTTGGCCATAAAGAAAAAATGAAACCTTTCCATTTGCCACACCATGGATGGACCTTGAGGGCATTATGCTAAGTGAAATAAGTCAGGCAGAGAAAAACAAATACTGTAGGGTCTCAATTATAGGTAGAATCTTGAAAGAAAGAAAGAGAAAGAAAGAAAGAAAGAAAGAAAGAAAGAAAGAAAGAAAGAAAAAGGCTCATAGTCGCAGAGAACAGATTGATGGATGGATGGTTGTCAGAGGCAGGGGGTGAGCAAAATGAGTGATGGGGGTCAAAAGGTACCAACTTTCAGTTATAAAATAAATAAGTCCTGGGATGTAATGTACAGCACAGTGATTCCTGTTAATCTACTGGATTGCATGTTTGAAAGTTGCTAAGAGGGGCGCCTGGGTGGCTCAGTCGGTTGAGCGTCCGACTTCGGCTCAGGTCATGATCTCACAGTCTGTGGGTTCGAGCCCCGCGTCAGGCTCTGTGCTGACAGCTCAGAGCCTGGAGCCTGTTTCCAATCCTGTGTCTCCCTCTCTCTCTGCCCCTCCCCCAAGTCTCACTTTGTCTCACTCTGTCTCTCAAAAATAAATATTTTTAAAAAATGAAAGTTGCTAAGAGAGTAGATCTTAAAAGTTCTCACCACGAGACAAAAAATTCTGGGGGCGCCTCGGTGACTCAGTCGGCTGAGCGTCCAATGATTACAGCTCAGGTCATGATCCCAGGGTTGTGAGATCGAGCCCTGTGCCAGGATCCTCTCTCTTTCTTTCCCTCTGCCCCTCTCCCCTGCTCTTTCTCTCTAAAATTAAAAAAAAAAAAATCTGTGACTATGTGTTAATTAGATTTCTTGTGGTGACTACTTTGCGATGTACACAAATATCAAACCATTACGTGGGGCACCCGAAATCAACATAATGGTTGTCGGCTCGATCTCAATAAAAAACCACAGAAGCTCTCTCGTCATTATCGTTTTATTCTCCAACTGCCATCTCACCAACGTAGAGTAGAATGAGCCCGTTCTCTATTTCTCCGAAGGCAAGTGAGAATCATAGTTACGTTCTTAGGAGCACAATGACATCATCATCATTGCCTGATACTGACTTGGTGCTCCATAGAAAAAAATCTTAAATCCTCTTACGCACAAATCATCCTTTCTCCAACCCTCTCACGTCCACCAGGCGAGTCAGGAATGTTTTGAGCCTAACTGTTTGCCTTACTTTCAAACTTGTCGGATCTCACCTTGACAGGTTTAGTGCTGCATTCCATTTTGAAACCCAGGCTGACCCACCAGGCAGCAGAAGCACTCGGTGTACCCTTTGGGGATTACGCTAGGGAACCCGGACCCTCTCCTCGCCCAGAAAAGCTAACAGATAATTTCTTTCTTTCAGCAGCAATTTGCAGTTGATCAAGCCCTTACCCGTAGCCACGTCTTGGAAAGGTGGTAAGTATTGAGTGACTTACAAACAGCTGGGAAGCTCTGACTATATTCCAAAGCCAGAGTAAATGAGTAAATGCCACCTAGCTGCCTTCGTTGGTCGGTCACCTTTCTCTGCCTTCCCAAGGGCCCAGCTATTATCCCTTCGCCCACCGTCACCACAGACAGCTGGTTCCTGGCCCTCCAGGCGACACTGCTTAAAGAAACCCACAGTTGAGGGCGCCTGGGGGCTCAGTCGGTTGGGCATCTGACTTCAGCTCAGGTCATGATCTCACAGTCTGTGAGCTCGAGCCCCATGTCGGGCTCTGTGCTGAGGGCTCAGAGCCTGGAGGCTGCTTCAGATTCTGTCTCTCTCTCTCTCTCTCTCTCTCTCTCTCTCTGTTCCTCCTCCACTCATGCTCTGTCTCTCAAAAATGAATAAACATTCAAAAAATTAAAAAAATAAAAATAAAGAAACCCACATTTGACTCCCGAAGAAGAGAAAAGAAGAAAACAAATATTTAAGGTTCAAAATATCTGACATTGACCCTATGGAAAGGTGTTAGACCATAACTGTTAGGAGCATGAGCTTTGAGCAAATGTTGGATTTGATGCCTGGCTCTTGTACCTGTCCAGCTACGTGACCCTTGGCTGCCTATTAACCTCTCTGAGCCTTCACGTCCACATCTGCAGACAAGAAATCGTAATTCTCTGTCAGCGTGTTGTTGAGAAGTTCCGAGGTTGTTGATGATATAAAATATGTCGGATACTTGTCTTGGGCTGAATTCCCCAGAAATAGAGCCTGAAATGCGGACAGCTGTCCAGAGAAGGGGAGAGAGGGAAGGGCAGAATAGAACGAGGGTGGAAAGAAAAGCAAGTACATGGGGCGCCTGGGTGGCGCAGTCGGTTAAGCGTCCGACTTCAGCCGGGTCACGATCTCGCGGTCCGTGAGTTCGAGCCCCGCGTCAGGCTCTGGGCTGATGGCTCGGAGCCTGGAGCCTGTTTCCGATTCTGTGTCTCCCTCTCTCTCTGCCCCTCCCCCATTCATGCTCTGTCTCTCTCTGTCCCAAAAATAAATAAAAAACGTTGAAAAAAAAAAAAAAAAGAAAAGCAAGTACATGGTCTCAACCCAAGACTGCCTCTGGGCTGATCCCACAGGGAGCTCTGGAGCACAACATGAGACACAGAGCTCATCCCAGATTGAGGAAGGAGGGCCAGCCTGGGTCAGTCAGTCAGTGGCTGCTCGAGGAGCAGGTGAGATGCTCTGATTTAGCCAGATAAGGTGGCTCCTGTTTGGCCAGGCGGAGTTTCTCCCATTCAGCCAGGCGAAATTTCTCCGTTCTTCCAGGTGAGATGGCTCCCGTTCACCCAGGTGAAGTTTCTCCCACTCAGCCAGGTGGAGTGGCTCCCATTCAGCCAAGGGGGCAGCTGTGAGCTGTCAGCAGCCGGCACCCACAGCAGCTGGAGGGGGGTTGTACGGTGAAAGGTTCTTGGCAAGGCACCAACACCATCCGCTACAAAACAGAGCCTGGAAAATACAAGTGTTCATTGGATGGTAGTTCCCATTATTACTTTAAATTGCCCTCACAATTTCAGGCTGAGCCAGTTTCACATCCTGTAGCAAAAAACCATTACACATCCTAGGCGTCTGTTTTTGGCCCCGAGACCCGAAGCAGCCACGACCCGGTCTGCAGTGATACCGTAATGACAGGAAGAAATTTTCCCTCCTCTGATGTGGAAACCAAATGCCCTGAATTGCCCAACATCAGAAACCTCAGAAAACCCTAACAGGATGTTTTGACACATACAGTTCAGGCTTCAGACAACTGCTTCCCAGTGGAAATACTAACCGTGTAAAGAAGAAGGGAAGGTTTAGGAAGTCAAAATGACAGGACAGATCAATTTGAGAAGCTTAACGTGTAAAGCTTGGTATGCAGGGCAATTATGCCCAAATGACAGCTTCTCACGGCAAATTTTCTTTGGCCCTTCCGGGGCTGCAGGAAACTGAGGTCTTTTCCAAGACTCGTGAGGAAAACAGCCTTGTGGCATGTGCACCCATGACACCTGGGGCCCAGACTTCAGCAGAGCAAACAGCTGCCAGCACAGGGCTTAGCTGTGGGCCAGCAAGAAGGGGGCACGTGAGTTCTCTGCCCTCTCTGTCTCGTGTCCATGCGTCTAGACCACCTATGTGCTGATGATCCCCATGCGTAAGCCCTGGTTAGGACCCTCCCACGAATCCCAACCTCAAGTATCCGAGAGTCTACTTAATGTCTCCATTTGGACGTCCAACAGGCGTCTCAAAACCAACACGACCGAGTGGACCTCCTGATGTCCTCCCAAACTCCCCCAATTCAACTCAATTTTCTCAACCGCTCAGGTCCAGAACAGCATCACCACCTCTTCTCATTCTCTTGCGTAGCACATACCTAACGGGTCAGCAGATTCTGCTCGCTCGACCTTCAAAATACACCCAGAGTCCAACCGCATCTTGTCGTCCACCCAAGTTGGCATCTTCTGTCACTGGGATTCGGCAACAGCCCCACCAACTCGGGTCTCCCCCTAACTGTCCCTGCTCCCTTGAGTCTGTTCCCAACACGATGACCACGGGGACGCTGTTAACTCTTTCGGATCAAGCGACTCCCCTGCTGGAAGTCCTTCGATGGCTCCCCATCTCACTCAGAGTAAAAGCTGAATCCCCAACGGTGTCCCCCGGGACCCTGCATGCTCCCGCCCCCTCAATGCCTCTCTGATCTTTTGTTCTCTACCCTTCCCCTTGCGCTCTCCACTCCACAAATACACTGGACTCCGTGCTCCTCTTTGGCCAGGCCAGCCGTGCCACGGCCTCAGAGCTCTGTCCTTGCTGTCCCCTCTGCTGGGGGTGCTCTTTCTCAGACGCTGGTGTGACTGGCCCCTCTTGGGCCTTTCTGCAAAGGCCACCTTCTCCGTGAGGCTTTCCCCGCCCACCCGATTTAAAGTGCACCCTCACCCCTGCCCCACTTGCAATCCGCTTTCTCTGCTTTATTTATTCTGTAGGACTCGCCACCACCCCAAATATTTCCTACTTTACCTATTTACTTTGTCTGTCTTCTGCCTTCCCGACTAGACTGCCGGCTCCGTGAAGGTCTGTACCTGGGTCTGTTTTAATTCACTGCTGTATCCTCAGCACCCAAAACAGTGTCCAGTAAATAGTCAACACTAGATAAATATTTCTCAAATAAATGGAGGAATAAACTCACCTAAGCATTTCTTGTAAATTGATTCCCTTCTTATCATGCATGAATTCATTTTTAAAGGAAATGTATACCTAGACTGTAGATGAACCCGCACCACGAGCTGTAGCGAGAAGTTATCCAGAAAAAGAAATTCAGTGCAAAGACAATGCTGATATTAAATCTAGCTAGATATTATAAATGGCCCAAGTCTCTAAGCCTGCGGCATAATCTCTCTTTTCTAAAAAGGGAGATCAGCAAGTGCTTAAAGTCGTGCTAGCACCAAACTCCGACTGTTTTTTAACTAGTCAAAAGAGTCAATAAAGAATTGAAAGATAAATAGCTTTCTAACTCTTTGATTCACCGTTAACTGGCGTTGGGTCTGTGCATCATCCCTCTACCACCCATAAATACTGAGCATCCCACACTTCTGGAAGCAATGAAATAGATATTAATGACCTTCAATTTTCTCAACATCCATCCCTCCCACAATTTCCCCCATCCTTATATAGGACAACTCAATTTTCTCAATTGCTCGGGTCAAAGACAACATCATCGTCTCCCATATTCTTTCATATGATGCACATCCAATCTATCAGCAAATCTCATTTGCCCTACCTTCCAAGTATTCCCGGACTCTGACCACATATGATCGTGTGCCACATCCTTTTCTACACTGATTGGTGGGGAGGTTCTGAGGGTGGTCACATATGGATGGTGCCCCGAAGACACTCACAGTGCGGTTGAGATAGAGCATGTGTGCAACTGACGTGCCTGGAGAGTAGAAAGTCGTGGACTCCACAAGGAAGGCTAGATCGTGTGCATGGCAGACCTGTGGCCCGTTAGGTTAATGTTCAGCAAATACGTGTTTACCCACATGCATGCACACTCCTCAGGAGAATGTGCTTCCTCACACTCTGACAGCAGGGGCTTGGCGTGTGCCCTGCTTTGTCCAGTCAGGTATGAGTGGAAGCAACACTTTGTGAATTCAGAGTCAGGGCCTTCAGAAACACTGCACATTTCTGCTCACCCTCTGGGAGTAGCCAGCCCTTTCCCAGGAAGAACAGGTCTCGGTTAGCCATTGCCATCACAGCCTGAAATGCGTGGAAAAGAGCTGCCCCCACGGACCTGCAGGTACAGGGGCAAGAAACCAATGCTGGTTTTTATACGTTGCCAAGTTTCAGGGATGTTTGTTACGTAGCACTGTTGTGGTGAGAACTGATTAAGATAGAAACTGACAGGAAGGAGAGGTCACTTGGACTGGACATCAGTCAGGGACACTCACTGGTCGGGGTGGCCTTGCAGGTGGATTTCACACCACACATACTGGGCTCACTACAGTCTCAATGAGCTGCAAACCAATAGGGTCTGAGAAGAAAATACCCCAGAGAAGACTGGCCAGGGATGTGAAAACTGCTAGGACCTCACAGCCCATAGGGGATAAGGGGCCAGAAAGAAGGAAGAAGAGAAGGCTGATGAGGGTTTTCTCCTAAGGAGTTGGCCATTGATGTTTGCCTTTAAGTGACTTGTTCCTTTGTGTGTTTTCAAGGAAACCCCCTCTTCTCCCTCTGCCTGCCCTTCAAGCATTAGGGTGTTGTTCTCTGTCCTCGTGCTTCCCATTCTTCCTGGGAAATCTGCTGCTGCCCTGATCAGAGCCACTGCCGTGATGTGTCCCCTTTGGAGCCTGTAGGTCATCCTTCCTGATCTGGGTCCCCCCAAAGGGCTCACACGCAAGATGTTAGGAGGTATATTTGAGAAAGCAGGAGTGAAGGTGTGGAGGGTGAGGAGGACCGCTGAGTGAAGTGTCTGCTCAGAGCAGGTGACTGCCATGGGCAGCTGGTGCTCAATCTCCCTGGGGACGCTCTGAGGTCCCTGTAGAACGCCCCTGGGAACTGTCCCACCGGAGAATGGGAATGGGGAGGCCGAACCATTGGCCCTCTGCCTCTTGTCCTCCTTTGGTTGAGGGTCTCCCCAGCGATGTCAACTTCCCTCCACCTGGTCGCAGCTGCCCTGAGTTGAGGCAGCAAAGCAAAGAGACACAGTGGCACAAGCTTAACCGAGGACCCTGGATGTGGGTATGGAATGTGTCAATCTCTGTGTGCAGAAATCAGACGTGTTGAGGGGATGTGCCTCAGTGCCTCCCATGTGTCTGCTACAACCGTTGGGGGGGGGGGGGGGGGGGGGGGGCTTTTCTCCCGAGTGACACACACACACACACACACACACACACACCTCGGATTCAACAGGTTCCAAGCTCTGCCCTTGTCCCCTTCCCCCACTCCTACTCTTTCTCACAAGTTCCCAAACTCAGGGAATGAATGGCCCGCCATCACCATCTACTCCATTTTGGACCTCAATAAATATCCTCAGGGTAATTAGTGGGTGTTTATTTAACATTCAGCTGTGTTTTCCTGCACACCCAGAAGGGTGTCATGGTCACAGCCAGGACCCTCCTATGTACAGAGAGGGACCCGGTCCACAGCTGACACCAGCCTGGACAGAAGAGACGGCCCGGCCCTCAGGAACCAGCCCTCCTGCGGACACGTCTGCTTTTGGCCACAGCACTGCTGAGTAGGGTTAGAGGATCACCCACTGCCGACATGAAAAAAAAAAAAAAAGAGTACGTATAAAAGTTTTGACTTGCTGCCTCTCTGACGTTCCTGAAAATCTGGATTCACCAAGCCTTCCCCCAGAGCCACTCTCGGCGGGACCTGCGTGGACAATCCCTCTCCAGTCTGACATGCATTCAAAGGTATTCTCTCTCTCTCTCTCTCTCTCTCTCTCTCTCTCTCCCTCACCTAACAGATAAAAATAAGGATACGAGTCAAAGCTCCATGATGCCAGTCACCGTCCCCCAACACCCTGCTCTGTTTTCTCATAGCATGATCACTCTCTGAAATGCGCTTGCTTATGACATGTTAGCTGTCTGTGGTCCACCACCAGAATGTAGAACCTTCTCTTTCTGGTTCACACCTGCACCTCCAGTGCCTAGAATGATACCTGGTACACAGCTGGTGCTCAATAAGTGTCTGTTAAATGAACAGGTGGTTCGGGGAGAGGCTCCCACAAGGCTCACCAGGTGGTCACCAAGGCAAACCTTAGGCAGAACCCTCCCCAATCAGCATCACCGGGTCTGTCCCTTTCTGGCTGGCCCCACATAAGATAAGGCACATGCGAGGCATGAGGTCTGAACCTACCCCCTGCAGAGAAGGGAGGCAAACAATTCTGTGCAGAACATCCAAGTTTGAAAAATGCCTGTTGTGACCACTGAGGTTCAGTACATTAGTTGGGTTTTTGTTTTTTCTTCTCAGCTATACAATTTCACATTCCAGTGAACGGCGGGGTGGTGGCCCAGCAGTCAGCAACAGTGGCTCCCGGCCTTGCCCTGTCTCCCACTCACTCCTTCTCTGCTCCAGAGCTGTGGCCTCCCTGCCTCGCCCACCAGCTCCTCAAGGACACTCACCATCAATACTGGCCCCCGGGGAACATTTCTCTTGCTGGTGCAGCCGGGATTTCCTCCCTGAGCGGAGAACATAAAGATTAACTAGGTGAGGAAATTTTTCCCTGGGCTCTGAAGCTGGGGACATTTGTCTCATACAGCACATATTCTCCAGGAGACAAGCTAAATTAAAATACTAATGGACTGCTGTATTTAAAATATATTTACCAATGATTAACAGCTCGGTGGGTGATATATGTTTCAATAATTTCTTATTACAACGTGGGAAAACCTCTATAAATATTCTCAGGGTAATTAGTGGGCGTTTATTTAACATTCAGCTGTGTTTTCCTGCACACCCAGAAGGGTGTCATGGTCACAGCCAGGACCCTCCTGTGTACAGAGAGGGACCCGGTCCACAGCTGACACCAGCCTGGACAGAAGAGACGGCCCGGCCCTCGGGAACCAGCCCTCCTGCGGACACGTCTGCTTTTGGCCACAGCACTGCTGAGTAGGGTTTAGAGGATCAGCCACTGCCGACATGAAAAAAAAAAAAAAAGAGTACGTATAAAAGTTTTGACTTGCTGCCTCTCTGACGTTCCTGAAAATCCGGATTCACCAAGCCTTCCCCCAGAGCCACTCTCGGTGGGACCTGCGTGGACAATCCTCTCCAGTCTGACATGCACCGCACCACGTTGTTTATTTAAAGATCAGCCCGGGTCCTATAGACATTTAAGTCTGCAACTCTGACCATTCTCTGACCAGCGTTCCATTGGGCACCCCAAGGATGATGTGCCAAATGTGTCACATGGGCACATACATGCAGACACATACACACACACACACACACACACACACACACATCATTAGCCCATATTTTGTTCAGGGCAGCAAAGTGCTCAGCTAAAACATTAATCTCACTGCCTCCGTTGCACATAGGAGTGCCAGCCTGGCCCAATTCTGACCAGTGGGTTCAGATGTCAATCCCTTCCCCAGTAATCAGGCCAAGTCTTCCCAGGAGGAAACCCTTTGCCGGAGGACTGTGGGAATGTGTTACTTCCCCGCCCGATCCAAACATTGCCGTGCAATGCCCTCGCTTTTTGCCCATCTAAGCTGAGAACCCAGAGGACTGCAGAGCCATAAAGTGAAAGGGATGTGGGTTCCTGAAAAACGAATGGAGGAGAGTCCATAACGGCCTGTGATGTAAGAAACCTTTTGGCTGCATTAAAGCCGCTGACATTCGGAGACTTACCACAATCAGCCTATCCTGTCAAACATACCCGTCTGTCTCTTCGACCACAGTGAGGAGACTGGACAGTTTTCTGAAGACCTTCTCTTCCGCCCCTGCGCTGACCTCCACGGTACAGCCTCCCAGTGTCGGAAAGCTATCGTCTTCTGCCCCTCGAACGGGGGTCCACCCAGGCATCCACCAAAGAGGGAGATGTACGTGTATACATGCCTCACATTTGGGTTGCGACGACACAGAGGTGGTACAGAGACTGGACTTCCCCGGCTGGGCATTTCCCCAAGTTGGAAGCATTCTCTTTGGATCAGCCTTCACAGGGACACCTTCCTGGCCGACTTGGGTCAGGACCCAGGAGGGAAACAGAAACACTGACGCTGCTGCTCTTAGCCTCAAATTGCAAAGTCCTAAATCTCATTTCTAACCTGAAGTCTCCCCTCCTTCGGGGGGGGGGGGGGGCTAATCCTTGACCCCATTCCTCCTCCAACCAAGGAGGGATTGCCATTAAATTTCACCATCTGGGGTGGTCCCTGTGGTAACAGCTGGGTTTTCCCAACCTCTTCACTTCCAGGGAAAAAAATATGCCCCGAGGCACTTTGCGTGAACATCAGTATTGACCCAAGGGTGAAAGTGTCTAACTTGGATGAATAACTTCATCGCTTTTTATGGAAATCCCTTGGGATGGCAGGTGCCCCCCCTCCCACCCCACCTGGAGACTCACCCTGAGGGGCTCAGAACGGGGGACAAAGAGAAGGCTTCCAAAGACTGGAAATGCCCAGCCGGGGAAGTCTAATCTCTGTACCACCTGCACGTCATCCCAACCCAAATGTGACCACCTCCCCTCTTATACGCAAGTCAACCCTAAGGTGGGGTGGGGGGGGGGCGAGCGGGGCAGGAGCTAGAAGAACTCTGGTTATTGATGGCCACCCAGAGGGGAAATGAGAGACTGAAAGATGTCCAGGCTGTCATTCCAAGAATGAGAGGAGTCTTGCCCAGGGAATGGTCCAGAACACAAGTGCAGTGGGTAGGAGGGAGCACCACACCCCCAGTCTGTCAGACTTGTCTTATGCCACAGAGCTCCCAATCCGGAGCTGCTTGCCTCGGACCATCTTGACCTGTATACCACTCCCCACCTATCCTGGCTCTTGGGAAATCACTCCATGATCATTTTTCTTGGTACCTACCCAGACTCCGTCCAGTTGTGGCATCATCTTATGCCCCAGACCTGACTTCTGGTCTTACTCCCCAGTGCTTCACCGCCCTCCTCACTTGCTTTCAGCCACTCTGGAAAATATCCCACCCAGCCGTCCCAGCCCTGAGACCTCACCGTATACCCCAGAATGGATCCCAGGAGCCAGCAGAAACAAGGCCACCTCCATGACGGTGAAGAATTCACTAATTCACCCAGCCTGTCCCTGGGACCTCAGTTTCCAGTGTCCCTGACAAACCAGGCCTCAGGAGAAACAGACATGTCTTTTTGGGGTATTTGCTTAAGAGGACTACAGAGATTTCTCAAGCGATCCTTGGTCAAAAAACACTCTTGTAGAGACCCTGCAATTGTAGGTAATACAAACAGCAAAACACCAAAGGGACGTCTGTGAGGGTGAAGAGACACCCCCAGGGGGGCGATGCTTTGTGCCATGGCCAAGCGCAGAGTGCTATCAAGCAAGAAATTGGGAGACCCACGCAGAGAAGGCAGAAGAACAGCAGCTGGTCCCGGCAGGCTAGTCCTAGGAGAGAGGGCTAGGCTCTAGAAGTAGATCGGAGTCAGACCGTGGGGGGCTCTGACCTCCAGAATGAGGAGTTTGGATCTTTTTTCTGGGGGGTGCTCAGGAGTCTTTGAAGGCGTCCTACCATTCTCTCCCCCTGATCAAGCAAAGATCCTTCCAGACCTTTCCTCCCAGAGGAATGACCCCCAAGCCCCATGAGGACCACCCCCGGCACCTCCCATCTCCTCCAGCCCCAATTTGCAACTGCAGAATTTAGGAAGGGCCAGGAAGGGTCAGAAACCCAAGGCTCCTGGGGCACATGGTCCGTCACTGGTTCCTGCCCTCTGTGTCTGGAAAGAGCAGGGGCTGTGGGGCCAGGCGCGGTCAGGGGAGCCCCAGCTCAGTGACGCAAGGGTCAAACAAAGAAGTCAAAAAATGTGATCAGCAAATACATATATATGCAAACCACCTGGACTCAGGAGGCTTTCGGTAAATAACTTCCCTCTCTGCCTGTCTGTAGCCATTCACCCCGCATCTCGCGTGGGGGCCTGCCTCTGCCCACTGTTTCCATGGCTGTGCTTCTCTGTGCCCTTCTCCGCCCAGGGCTACAGGCCGCCGGTCTCTCTGGATCATTCTTTTTTTCCTTGTCGTAGCCTTGTCTTCTCAGTTGGCCCATAGCTTCCTTTTTGTCTGCTTTTGTCTTGGCCCTAGAAAATGGCCTCTTTGTCTGTCTGTCTTCCTCTCTGTATCTCTGCATATAGCTGTCTGTCTGTCCATCTGTCTCTCTGTGTCACCACTCCCTCCAGCTGCCTCTCTGTCTCTCTGTCACTGGCTTTCTCTCCGTCTCTCTCTTTATCTTTGTCTCTGTGTCTCCCTAGCTCTTAGCCCTCCCAAACCCCTCTCTGCCCTCCTCTCCGAGTGGCTCCCCACCAGTCCTGTCTCCGTGTCCCCATCTCCTTGAATACCGTTATTTCCCCGGATCCTTGCCCCACCCCCATCCGTCCTCCACTCCTCCCTCATCACTCAAAATCCCATCTCTGGGGGAATGGCAGGGAGGAGCCCAGCAGGATGAGAAGCCTGAGCAGAAGGTAGTGTTTTATTTCTCTGCAGAAATAAAGGCCGTAAATCCCTCCTGCCGCTCCCTGCAGAAAGACACCTGCCTTGCTGGGTCTCAGTGGAGAGGGATGCACCACAAAGAGGGGCACGGACCTGGGCAGGCAGGAGCCCTACCCCTGGGCTAGGGCCGGAGGAGAGAGACCGAAGGCTAAGGGGCCTCTCTGTGTCTGTTCACATCAAAACCACACATCTGTTCTGCTCAGCAACCTCCATTCAGCTCAGCCTAGCCACCCATAAACAGTGTCCAGGGAGCCTGTGGGGACACTGAGGCATATACTGATGAAATCTGAGACCCCAAAAGGACCCCAGCTGTGAAGTTCACTCCCAACCATTGTCAGGGTTTCCTTCCGGGTTTCATTTTGGGACTCACGAGGGACTCAAGCACTCATTAGCATGACTACTAAGAAACCCTCAGCCCTATTCCCCTGATGAATTTCCCTTCTAGGCCCCCCACTGGGTTCTTTATTTTGCCCTTTGCTCCTCCCCCACCAGAAAACAACTAGAAGCCCTTTCTCTTCCTGCCACCCCTGGTTTCTTTAGTCTGTTTCTCCTCTTAGAGGAAGGAGTTGTGCCTGGTGTGTTTGCCAGGACCAGTATCTGCCCAAGGCTCCTCCTGGCTCCCAGTTCCATCCAGGGCACAATGGTCCCCGGGGGAACAAGACCAACCCTCGGAGAGATGGAAACCCAAGAGTCCCAGGGAGAGAGAGAGCTCACTGGTTGTCCACAAGTCAGATTTGGCCGACAGATGTGCTTTGGTCAGCCCGCATGGTGTTTTCAAACATTTTTAACTAACTGCCAGCTTTTTAAAAATTGGTAAGTTCCATATTAAAATTTACTTTTCTCGGGGTGCCTGGGTGGCTCAGTTGGTTAAGCGTCTGACTTCGGCTCAGGTCATGATCTCGCAGTCCACGAGTTCGAGCCCCGTGTCGGGCTCCGTGCTGACAGCTCAGAGCCTGGAGCCTGCTTCGGATTCTGTGTCTCCCCCTCTCTCTGCCCCATCCCCACTCATGCTCTGTCTCTCTCTCTGTCTTAAAAATAAATAAAACATTAAAAAAAATTTTTTAAAAAGAACTGCCTCCACGTGCCTAATCCCCCTCCAAACCTGGCAGTCACAAAGCGCCTGTCCCTGTCCTTCAACATGCCCCCAACCGCGTTTCTCACACCTCCAACATTTCACTTTTTCTGTACTAACCAAAGGAGTGCTTACTAACTGCTGTTAACAACTCTAAAATATCAGAGGATTCACACAGCCAAATGTTTGTTTCTCCCACATATCACAGTCTGACGCTGGTAAAGCAGTTTGTTCAAAGTCAAACAACCAGGAAGTGGCAGGCTGGACCGACCCAAACAGCCCAGCCCAGAGCTCCTGCCCATAATCGCTGCATCAGTGTGAACCTCTGGTAAGGTTCGGTCATGCCTGTTTGGTCTGGTTTGGACAACCAGCTGTACCAGCATGTGTGGCCACACACAAAGGGGATCCCAGTGGTCTCCCAGTGGATGTGTGACAGAGGCCTGGGGCACTCTTTACCCCAGGGCAAGGAGATGTCCCATTTGCCCGCAAGCTCTCCAGCCATGACGCACAAGTGAAAGTTTTCAGAGGCTTCATATAACAAGATTTGGACAAGCACTTGATCAGAGGGGTCTGCCAAGGACCATGTGCAAAAGTCTCAGCTTTGGGAATCTCAAAGTTGTCTGTCTCAAACCCAGAGGCTAAGGTTCAGGTGGAAGTGTCAGGAGATACGTCGTATCTTGTACAGAGTTCCCGTCTCTCTGCGCTGGTCGCTCCTCGAGCAAATATTTATTAGTGGCTAAGTTAATAGATATGTTAGCATATAGTAGGTGCTCAACAAATACTTACGAAAAAAATTTACTCCTGGAAAAAGTGGTAAATGATTGAATAGAGGAATGAGTACTCAGCGTGTGGAATCCATAATCTGCCTTTTCTCTTCTGTAAGCTTGCACTTGAACCGGG
This sequence comes from Panthera uncia, assembly GCF_023721935.1. Lineage (NCBI taxonomy): Eukaryota > Metazoa > Chordata > Mammalia > Carnivora > Felidae > Panthera > Panthera uncia. Next base: position 15,499,752 of record NC_064815.1, read on the forward strand.
CTGAATGTGTCTCCAGCACCAGGAGAGAGCTGCTGTCCCCAAGAAACAGCTTCTACAGCATCTTTCCTCCCTTGGCACATCTAGATGGTCTCAGTTACGGGTTCTAAATGAAAGGAATCCATCAAATTAGATATCCATGAGTGACATTTAGCCACCGTCACAACCACAAGAGCAGACAATGTCAGGCAGAAGAGCATTTTGGGTGGGCTTGAGGGGGACCTCAAATTCAAGAACCAGATGCTTGAGTGTGAATTCTGAGGGCCAGATACACCCCTTTCTCCCATTTTTCTCGTTTGTACAGTGGGGGAATTACCATATCTGCCTCACGCGGTTGCCATAAATATTAGGTGAGTTAAAACCGACTGTGAGTTAAATGTTTTGAACTGTACCTGGCACATAAAAAATTCTAAAGATGTGTTTCTGACTAAGACCTGACTTCAGAAAACCTACCTAAGAATGGCCTTTTTTTTTTTTTCTTTTTGGAAATGAAACACCACGCATTCATCCAGGGCCACAAAATGCCGCAGCTCCTGCCACAAACCTACTTTGGGAAGCCAAGGATATAGCCATCAGAGAGCACAGGATAAAACGTTGAGACCTCAGCCCCAAAACATCAACTTCTGGGCCGTCTAGACAAATGTCTTAGTCTTACTAATCCCCAGGAATCTTCTTTCCTGTCTTCATCCTAACGGGCACGAAGGTCCAGGAGTGATCCCTTCTGCTGCCGCTATACTCATGAGTCTTCCAGGACCTTGGAGAGCAGCCCTAAATCTATCAGCTGCTGAGATCAAGGTCTTTTAGGAGCTCCTGGGGAGAGTATTCTGGAGCCCCCAGGAGGTCAGTGCCCCTTTCCCATCCACCATGGCTTGCCTCTTCCCCACCCCTACCTCCTCCATGAACCCAGAGCCCTGATTGGTTAAACAGCCGAGGCTCCCGTGAGGCCCAGCGGTGCAGAGGCCATTTGTCCGGCTGCATGGGAATCTGAGAGGTGCGAATGTCAGGCAAGATCAATAAAGCCCTGAATGGATTGGAGAAATGAGGTTTGAGCCTTAGCGCACATGCGTAGCCAAAGCCCTGGAGACCACGATGGATAACAGGTGATGAATGCAACAGTCAGCAAATGTGGCGGCCCCAGGCTAGAGGGCAGGGAAGCCCAGCCAAGACGGGGATCTGGAGGGATGTATACAACCACGGGCTGGGAACAATGAGGCCTGCGTTCCAGTGTGAGGTCGCCACTAATTCACCATCTCTGGACAGCATGAAGAGTTCAGGCTCTGCAACCAAACTCCAGGTTCAAATCCTGGCTCAAGCTCTTACCAGCAGCATGACATCGGGAAAATTACTTCACGTCTCAGATTTGCATTTGCTTAATCCGAAAGGTGGGGTTAATAATAGTACTCAGGTCATGGGACTGGTGTAAGGATTAGATAAATCAATAGGTGGGAGGCATTTGGAAGAGCGTTGGGTGCACAGCAACTACTCCACTTATGATTCAAGGGACACATCACACCATGGCTCCTAGTCACGGGTGACTTCCTTCACCCAGGACTCAACAAAGCAGTAGTCATCTGTACCAAAACTGGCTGAGCATCTGGCTCTGGTGTGCTCACAGAGGAAAGGCACAATGTACACAAAATCACAGGCATTGTAGTTCATGAGCGATTCAACACACTTTTCCAAAATGTGGGCTCTCCATTATTTTCTCCTCACATGCTGGCTGGGGCGGGGGGGGGGGGGGGGGGGGGGATCTGATCTCCACACGGAAAGCAGGTGTCCAGGTTCCACACCCCTACCAAATCTGGAATGTCAGCTACCTGGAGTGTTAGGTGGAAGACGATCTTAAGACTGGGTGAGGAGGAGTTCTGAGATCGACTGGCCATGTCTGCCGTGGGCAGTGATGGAACAGGGGCCATGCTATGTCATCCCGGGTCGAGTTAACCTCCAAAGGGCTTCCACTTCTGAAAATCTAGCTCAGAAACTCATCAGTGAGATGAAGTGTAGAGAGGCAGAAGCAGAGAAACGGCAAACTAGAGGCCCGTTTTTAGTGACAAGTTCCACCTGATAGAGCCAACTCTGCACCCAGGACCTGGTGCCTTCTCCCATAGCCAAAGAGACCTATGAAATCATCTAAGCACACAGAAATGGGATAAGCGTTCTGCCACTAACATGCTCTGTGGTTTTGAGCAATCCCCTTCCTCCCCGAGCCTCAGTTTCCCCATCTGTAAAATGAAGTGGATAGACCTTAAAACTTAAGAAAGGATCAGATACTTATACTATTAGGTATGCTTGACCTTGCCTCTGATGACACAGGAGAATGGGTCACACTAGGGTAACACCACCCTGAAGTGGGAGCCAAATGTCCACAGGGGGACAGGAGAACAGGGGACATCACCAGGAGCCCTGTGGCTGCAGTCAGCACATCCAATGGCCAGTTTGAATTTCTTGGATTTCTCAGAGGCATCTACAATCCGATACATCCAAAATGAAGTTCACATTCACCGTCTCTGCCAAAACTACACCTACCTCATATAAGCAAAGGCAACCAGCTTTCACCAAGATGTTCAACCCAAAAGCCTTGGGAGAAACCCTGATCGTTCCCTTTTCCTCACTGCCCATCGGGAAACCCTCCTGAGTCTGCCTCCAAGGGTAGCCTGAAGCCACCTTTGTGCAACACCATCCCCAATTCATTGCCTTCTCTCTCCAGACACTGGGTCTCCTCGCCTTCCCTCCTACTCCCTTCCTGCAATCAGTTCTTCCCACAGACCCGCAACACGGCCTTACTCCATTCCCACTGCCCTGTTTAAACTCCCCCATGAATTCTATTACACTTAGAATAAAACTTAGGGGCATCCGGGTGGCTCAGTCGGTTGAGCGTCCGATGGCAGCTCAGGTCATGATCTCGCGGTTCAGGAGTTCGAGCCCCATATCGGGCTCGATGCTGTCAGCGCACAGCCCGCTTCGGATCCTCTGTCCCCCTCCCTCTCTGCCCTTCCCTCGCTTGTGCTCTCTTTCAAAAATAAATAAATAAAAAGAATAGAACCTAAATCTCTTACAAAATCATACTGCCCTCTTCACCGAGTAGTATTTAGCTTCTAGGAGGAGAAACGTTTCTCGGGGGATAAACAGAATCTCTATGGATGGGAGAAAGGCTTGGCATTTCGTGACTTTCTTCAAAATATTTTCAATATCAATCTGAAGGCTGTTTGCTCATCTGACATTTATCTTCATTGGGCGTGGGAAATGGTTGAAAGACAGGGAGTGGGGGGGAGGGGGCATTGCTTATAAATGTTGGGTGCTGGCAGAAGAAACCTCTTACACAAATCCATCCCAAAGAGTAGCCGCGGCCACTTGGCTCAATGAAATCTGCCCCATCTGCTTTGATTTATTCAGCCAGGGCGCCCCCTGATAGCTTGCTTCATTTGAAGGATAATTATCCACTGTGTTATAAACGCCTGTCCCTTGTCCCCGGGAAGTTGGTGTCGGGGAGGTTAGACAAGTGACAAGTGACAAAGCATGTCCAATCATTGCTCACACCCTGGGAGAGGCGGCCAGCTGAGGTCGGGTCACCGAGACCCGGGCACGTGCGGAGGGGTCAGCTGTGTCTGCCTGTGTTACTGACGGTGGCCCTTCGCCCATCTCCCGCACATATCAGAGGTTATAGGCTGCCTTTCCAGGCTGCTCCCCCCAGAGCGGCGTCTTCCAGGGCTGTGCTCAGGTCAGCACCTGGAGCACAGGCCTACCTGGGGGTAGCAAGTCACTGCCGAGGGGTTTGTGCCCACGTGTTCTCGGTTTGTCCCTCCAGATCCTCTCAACCTGTTTCTACCTTCTCTGTGCCCGGGAGGCTGAGCTCTGTGGTGTGCATCAGTTAACTGCCTTGCAATCCGGCGTCGGGAGGGGTGTGGCTAAGGGGAGGTGCCGACGGGACATGGGAGAGCAGGAGAGAGAGGTCCATGTGTTTCTTCTCCCCAGGAGGCCACAGACAGGAGTGGGTGCTTGTCATCTAACGAAACCCCAGGTCCCCCGGTTCTGGGTGGCTCTCCCCCTTGCCTCCGGCTGCCTCTGGACTCCGCCCTTCCGTGCCAACAAGTGGTGATGGCTCCCCCTTGTGGCTAGACCCAGGAACATTGCCATCTTGGGCTGGCCGCTCTTAATCGTGCCCGGGCCACTGCACAGAGTCTCTTCTATAAACTGCCCTCAAGTCCTGCTTGCAGTGGGCACCACGCACGCATTTCCTGCCAACACTTTGAAGGACACTGGGCCATCCGTCTGACGCCCGTGACTCCTCTGCACAAGGACGCAGGGTGATCGAACTTGGAACAAGACGTGCAGGGCGGCTACAATATGACCGCAAATACACAAACGTGGGGAGCCTCTTGTCCGGAAGGGAGACTGGGGAGCTGCCAAGGGCCCAGGGGATCCAGGGGATGACGCCTGCGGGGAGTCGAAAAGGACTTCCGGGGGGGGGGGGGGGATGGCCGCTGGGCAAGAGCTGAAGGTTGAACTGGGGTCGGCTGCGAAGAGCCCCAGGCAGAGGGAAGTCACAGGTGGCACTAGGGGGTAAGCAAGTACAGTCTGTCTGGAGACCTAGGAGTCAGTCAAGCTGCAGACAGAGATTGCAAAAGGTCATTCCAGACCCTTGGATTCAAGTGATAGTAACCGTACTCAAACGAGTTTAAAATGGAAGGGAAACTTTTTGGTTCACGCAACTGCATAGTTCAACATAAGACTGCCTTCAGGCACAGCTGGATCCAGGACCTCAAATAAAATTGTCAGCCCTCTCTCTTTTCCACCACCAGCGCCGTCTCCACCCTTTTGACCCCCTACTTATGTCAGGTCTTGACTTTTCTAGACTTGTTATCACCCACCAGGTACAAGTTTTCACCACTTGGAAGAAGAGAGAGCTGCCATATCCCCTCAACTCCAAGACCCAAAAGACAAGGCACCACTCCTTCCTCCTGCTACAGACAAACGAATGGAAAACCCAAGAGCTGTAATTGGTCCACCCTGAGTTATATACCCATTCTTTAACCAATCACTATAACCAGAATAGTGAGGGATTATATTTGCTGAGCCAGGGTCATGTGACTCGCCGGTGAGGATGGGGACAGGCTGTTCTCAGTGGCGGCCCATCAGAGTCACATCAACGTTGTGGGGGTGGAGAGCAGCCCCTCAGGACGGTTGTGCAGGAGTAAAAGCCACCCGTGTCCGTCATGGCCAGATGTGAATTTGGGGAGGGGAGCAGAACCGCTCGGGGGACATTGTGCCCTAGCTGGCGTGTGCCAACCATGAACTCCCCTCCCCTCCCCCGATGCTCACACACACCCGTCAGAGCCCACCTCCCACGCCGGTTGCCATGTTCTTGTGCATATACACATTCCCGGTTGTGCTTTGACTTCATGGATGACCTCTGCTGGATGACCTCTTCGTGGATGGTCCCAACTTCTGATCTTGGGTTCCCATCTCGACTCTATCTACTTGAAACAGGGGCCTGACCTTGGCACCTGGATGAAACCACCACCTCCTCGCCACAGTGAGTGTGTCCCCAAGGTCTGGGGTCAGGACTAGCAGCAGGAGGTCAAGTCCACCAAGAGCTGCCTGCGGGCGGCACGTCCTCTCACATCAGGCATGAGTGTGAAACAAGGGGCCGAGGCTTGGAAGGACAGCAAGGACAGGACGGGGCCCCAGGCTAGGAAACCAAAGCGGAAGCCAAAACCTTGGGAAGGGACGTATTCAGGAGAGTGGAAGGGCAGACGGAGGAAGAGGCAAACTCCGAGCAGCCGTCACCAAACGTGACAGGTCCTAGACGCTGTGGAGTCTTAGAGTCACAGGCTCACATCCTGGTCCGATGCTTACTTGCTCTGTGGCCTTGGCCAAGTCACTTCACCCCTCTGAGCCTGCTCCCTCTATAAACAGTACTCTCACCAGAGATCCGCCACCAAAGATTCATTCACCAGCGTGCTAAGAGAATTAAACGAGATGACTTTTGTTGCACACACGACGACATACAGTAAATTGCTCTACAGACGCTGCGGTGTGGGTTAAGGCAAAGGCAGATACTATAACAAATATACCACAACATCTCAGAGACCTAAAACAAGAGAAGTTGCTCCCTCACTCAGGGACCGTCTGATGTGGTGCTTCTGGCACGTGGGCATCCCCATGGCCGTTCTGGAACCCGGGCTCCTTCAGCTCTGCCCTCATCTAGAACGTTCTCCACACTGTGGATGATAGGGGAAGACTTCAGAGGGCACACTTGCATCACATTCCGTTGGCCAGGACTGGTCCACGGTCCGCCTTCGATGCAAGGGAGCCTGGGAAATCGAGCCCTTGGGCTCCTCTCAGTAATAACTCTACGCTTTGGGGGAGGGGAACATAATTCTCCCACGGTCCGCTCCCTGCCTCGGCCATGACTGTCACTTTCCCCTGCTCGAGGAATACTGGCCGTTCCCAAGAAGGGCTAAGGCCAAGGGCTGGGGAGAGTCAGAGGTTGAGATCGGTTGAGAGCCAAGAGATGGCTGACCCAGACAGCCCTCTTCCCCCTCGCAGAGACACTCTGGTAAGGAACAGAGAGGGGAGCACCGAGGAGAAGCCCCTGCCAATCCCACACGCCTGCCCCCACCAGGAGGCTCCCACCAAATGCTGCTGGCTGCAGCCTCCTGGGCCCCTGGGGTGTGGAACAAGTAAGCCACACCCAGGTACCGTTAAATAGTGTATTTACAAATGAAACCGACTTCACAATCCGACACGGGAGAAATTAGGGAGGAGGCTTTATCTCTTCGAAGGCTCACTTAACCTCCTTGCTGCTTCTTGCTGGGTGGGTCCTCCTCCCTCCCTGGCAGGCAGTGTCCCCTCAGGGTCCGGGAATCAGGCAGCTCGGAGTTCGGTTCCCGGCCCCGCCACTTACCGGCTGGATGGCCTTAGGTGAGACATTTCATCTCTTTGGGGACGTTTCTCACCTGGGAGGTTGTAGCAAATGATACCGACTTCTCAAGGCCATCGGAAGGAACGAGACTCAGGCCAGCACCTGGCACGTAGCAGGTGGATAGTGAGTGGTATCTCTTATTACTGTGCTTAAAGCCATTGAGCCATATGGTGACAACCTAAGGCCAGCTTAGTGCTCTGAGTAAGGCAGCGCTCTGGCTAAAAATCACAGGCTCTGGGGCGCCTGGGTGGCCCAGTCGGTTGAGCATCCAACTCTTGATTTCAGCTCAGGTCATGATCCCAGGGTCCTGAGACGAAGCCCAGCGTTGGGCTCCAGGCTGGGTGTGGGGCCTGCTCGAGATTCTCTCTCTCCCTCTCCTTCTCTGCCTCTCTCTCTCTCTCTCTCTCTCTCTCTCTCAAAATAATAATAATAAGAAGAAGAAGAAACAACACAGGCTGTAGTTATAACCCAGCTCTGACCTTGAATAGCTGTGCGACCTTGGGCAAGTAACTCCAACTCTCTGAGCTGCAGTTTCCTCAGAGAATCAAAAATGGGTCATAAGGTCTTTGTGCGACTGAGGCAGAGAGCACTCAGCACCGAGCCCACAGCTTGAGTATTAGTCATCAATGCGGCGCGGTTAGGGGTGTTATTTTTAGAGGAACACTGAGGCGTTACCACCCAGCATCCCTCCTGCCAGATGGCTTTAATTCTGATTCTTGCTTCTTCACTGAAGCTGTTGATAGGCGGGCTTGGGAGGAAATATTTATTTAAGCCGCTGACTCTCCACCCCGGTTGCACATTAGAATCACCCAGGGAGCTTTGTGAATCCTTATGCCCAGACGGGCAGCCCTGGCCAATAAAATCGGAATCTCCGAAGTGGGACCCAACCTCAGAGTGTCAGTCCCCAAGGGGCTATCGCTCAGGGGGGGAGCATTTGACCACAGAGCATAAGTCCCCAAGGTGCCCAGGTACAGCTGACAATGGCTGTTAGAGCATCACTGGTGCCGGCTGATTTGCATATACAACCCAGCAGAACCACCAAGTTGTTGGAGACAGATGTGAGTCCACCCCCCCCCCCGCCTCTCATTTACCCTAGGAGGAAACTGAGGCACAGAGCGGCGAAAGGACGTAGTTAGTTATCGTCACCCCCGTTCCGGAAACAAGGAAGCGAAGCCTGCCCCAACGGTCCCTACCCGGTGCGGAGGTGAACCACAGCCCGGCGTTTGTGTGGGAATCACGTGGCGACCGTCATCCAAGTGGCCAGGGGCCTCCTGTCGGTAGCAGCAGCTTCGGTGGGGGAACACGGCGTTACGAAAGCTCCCAGGGGCTTCCACGGTGCGGCCCTGGGGGGAGAACAAAGAGGCCGCTTTAGTCTGCCTTTGCACGGGACCCTGAGCCAGGCCCTCCCCGCTCTGCGTGTCGGATTTGGAATCTAGCAAGTGAAAGGGTAAGTGCGGTGGGGGCTTCTGGAACAGGAAAAAGAACATTGGTGATGAAATCTAAATAAAGTCTCTAGTTCACTTAATAATATCATCCCGGTGTTGACGCACCACAGTAAGGTAAGCTACTAAGATCAGAAGAGGCTGGGTGAAGGGTATTCTGAAACTCTCTGCACCATGTTCGAGAGTTTAATAAACGAGTAAGCGAAAAGGCCGGCTGCTCCTTGGTGGCTTTCTGGAACACACGCTGGGGACCTGCACTGGGGGAGAAGGAGACTGCCCAGGACGGACCCTTGTTTATGGACGGAGCTGGGCGCCTGCCCATCCCCCCAATTCCTACGCCGAGGCCTGAGGCCCCCGGCACCGCAGAATGTGACTGTATTTGGAGGTGAGGCCTTCCAAGAGGTGATTCGGCTAAACCGAGGTGTGAGGGTGGCGCTCATCCCGTCTAACTGGCGTCCCTACAAGAGGAGAACAGGCCCCGGGGAGAGACATCACAGATATGTGCCTACCCAGGAGAGGCCATCCACGGGCCACGGAGAGGGGCCTCAGGAGAAGCCAGCCTTGCTCCTGGACCCCTGCTCTCCGACTTGCAGACTCCAGGAGCATGAGAACACAAGTCCCTGCGCTGGGAGGCCCCCCCCCCCCATGCTGTGGGACTTTGCCCAGCAGCCCAGCGGACTGTTAGAGCTCCCCAGAGACTCCTGCCTGCGGGGCCTCCTGGGAGGAGGGGAGAGAAAGAAAAGGAGGGTGGGCAGGAGGAAGAGAGGGAAGAGGCAGAGGAGGAGGAGGAGATGAAGGCAACGAAAGAGAGACGAGAGAAGTTTCCAGAAGAAAAGGAAGAGGAGCCCGGAGTTTGAGTCCCACCTGGGACTGGCTGTACAGGTCCTTTAAACTTTCAAGGGGCGCCTGGGTAGCTCCGTTGGTTAAGCGTCTGACTCTAGATTTCGGCTCAGGGCATGATCTCACGGGTCGTGCGTTCGAGCCCCACGTCGGGCTCTGTGCTGACGGCAGGGAGCCTGCTTGGGATTCTCTGTCTCCCTCTCTCTCCTCTGCCCCTCCCCCACTCACACACTCATGCTCTCACTCTGTCTCTCTCTCAAAAGAAATAAATAAACTTAAAATATATATACATTGACAACCTTCCCAAATAGTTGGCGAACAGCTGCCCCCAATGGCTCCCAGCCAGCCTGTCCCCGCCCAAGATCCCCCAGCTCTCCCCAAATCCAAGGGGGGCTCCAGACCCAGTCTTCCAGCCATCCTTGTCCTGATAGGACAGGGACGTCCAGGCTGGTGACAACCATTGCAACCCTCACCCTGTCCCCTTACCCCTTACCTACCCACGACTCTCTGTGCAACTTCAGGTGACCTGCTTCCTGGTCCCCTGCTTTCTCATCTTTAAAACCCTGGAGTTTTTCTGAGCTTTCAGAGAAATTACAAAGGGGAAGGTCTCAGTACAGTGGCTGAGGGGTATAGTCCCTAGTGCCTATTAATGCTGGGGTCTTCACTCTAATTGTGGTCACCAGGGAACGGTGACAGTTGACAACTCGCCCGTGCCTCCTGGCTGTTGTGACAATGCCGACACCTGTCCTAAGCAGGAAGAGCCAGGGTAAGGGAGTGGCCTCTTGGGTTGGCAGAATCAGCCCTACAGCCTGGACCCCGCATGGGTACATCTATTGACCCCACCCAGTGCCCCATAGACTCTGGGGAATTCAGGCTCCAGCCAGGCTCCCTAGGGGGATCTGCTGATCCGATGGGGACTCGCCCTGAGAGTCACAGAGCTGGACGGGGGAGGCTGAGGTCAAGCCAGAATTAGGAACACCAGCCAGAAAAACTGAGACAGTGGCCAGGAATGGGGAGACAGAGGAGGGGAGTACAAACACAGCGACGTTTGGGGGAAGGCACCTGGACTTGCCCAGATCCTCGACATTCAGGGCTGGGGCTGTGTGGCTGGGCCAGCGCTGTCTGCTGATGGTAATTTACTGAGTACATACGAGGTCCTAGGTGCTGAGCTATAGCTGTTCCGCATTTACGCATAACTCAACCACACCTCAGCCGGGTCTTGCCCAGGCACTGTAAATCAAAGCCCATTTCACAGATGCAACAAATCGAGGGCCCGGGATAAAGAGTAACTTGTTCAAGGTCAAGCAGAATGCATGATGTAATCCAAGGAAAGAGGTTAACCGCCCCCCTCAATAAATGTTTAGCTAGCATTAAAAAATAATGATGGTAATAATCATAAAAGGTCAGGTAGAGAAGCCATGACCGGAATCCAAGTCTCTGTGACTCCTACAGCCAAGCTGACCCATAAAACCCTAAAATCTTCCCTCCCTAGCTGGGGCTGGTCTGCTTCAGGATGCGGGCTGCCTGGCGGGGAGCAGGGCAGGGGCAGGCAAGGACGGGCTGATGGCCCTGGTGGCTGTGCCGCGCCTGGAGGCCGGCTGTCCACTCCCCCGGGCTCCTCGGACCGGGTGGTAGGAGTGACAGGAGAAGCAGACGGCGGCCACATACGGGGGGCTGGCCGCCCGCGCCACGTGGACTACCGAACGCCATGACCATGTGACCATGTCAACAGTAATCGCTTCCCCCACGCCGCATGCCGGCCGGGGCTGCGGGTGGCGCGACAGGTCGGGAAATTAAGATTGAAAAGCACAGTGGAGGGAGCTCAGTGCTCGGGGAGCGACTGCCTCCCGCCTCCGTGGGAGGAAGAAGAGAAGTCACGCCCACGTGCTGAGCTGGGACACCTCCCGCCCCGCCCCCTCCTCCTCCACCATCGCCCCCGGAAGCCTGGGGGTGGCGGAGCCCCCGCCATTCCCGGAGGCTCTTGACATATTAAAAAATAAAAGAAGGCCCCCCCAAAAACCTCAGCAGAGTCAAGGCACATCTCCAGTGAACATATTAACATTTTTAAAACCCTCAGGAAAAAAAAGGCAAAGCAATGTAATTATACTTTTCATAAGATAATTATGGGAGTTCTAAAATATTATCAATTCCGAGTTCCCTGTGGGCAGTGAGGTCCAGGTTTGGGACATAAATTTAAAGTTTGAGAATAAATGACTTCTTTCAGACCTGTTGGTGGATCTCTGAATATAATGGTGTAAAAAAAGTCTTATTTGGAAGTCGGAAACCTAAATCGTGCACGTGTGTGTGTGTGTGTGTGTGTGTGTGTGTCCAGCATTTAGTATGTGCCAGGTAGAGCACACAAGAGAGCTTTGTAGGCAGCAACGCACTTGAATGTCAGCAACCTTCGGAGGAGGTGCTCTTAGCAACCCCACTTTCCAGATGGGGAAACTGAGACAAAAAGGGCCCGGAATGGCAGAGCTGGGTTTGGAGCTCAGGGCATCTGGCTGTAGGGCGTGTGTCTATACTGCGAGGATGGCTACATCTTTAAGTCTCCTGAGCAGGTGAGGCCTGGGCACACGGACCCCCTGGCCGTCCCCCTCCACCAAAGCAACACTTAGGTCCCGCAGGTTAAAAATAGCTCCCCCCCCCCCCCAAGCGTGGCACACTGTTTAGGCACGTCCAACAGCAGCGGGCCCTGGCACACCCACCTCCCCTCCTAGGCTGAACACTACCGAGTTCCTAGCCCTGGAGGGAGCGCATCCCAGACCCGGTGGGCTCACTCAGCAGAGCATGGGATTCTTGATCTCCGGGTTGTGAGTTCGAGCCCCACATTGGGTATAGAGACTACTTACTTAAATAAATAAACTTAAAAAAAAAAAAAGTAGCAGTCAGGGCTGTGACTGCCTCCCCAGCTTGGGGCCCACCCAGGGGGTCCCCACTTCCCATCACCACCCCCAGCTTTCGTCAGATGCCCAGCTCAACTACCTTCCCCAGAGAGTGCTTTCTCCCCTGGTCATGTTCATTATCACCCTGTTTAATTTTCTCCATGATACTTACTGAAATCTAAAATTTCCCCATCTATTCAATTACCTCTTCGCATATTTATTGTCGGTCCCTGTCCAGCAGAATTTAAGCTCAAACATAAAAAAACTACATCCCTAGCACCTAGTGGCTGGCGCATAGTAGCTTCTCAATAAATACATTGTTCAATAAGGGAAGGCTGAGGTTCCAACATCAGCAACGTTTCTGGGGAGAAGGCAGGATGGTTATTCTATAAATTCACAACCCCCCCCCCAAAAAAAGTTTTCCAGTAAGTTTTTAAGTTATTGTGTTGAAGCTTTAGAAGAACAGGAAGGAAGCGCACAGCCCTAGCATCTGATCATTGCAAACGTCTAGTCATTCTTGTAATGAACTTAAACTGTGGAAGGAATTATAGAGGGAAGAATTGAGGGGGAGCATTCCCCAACGGTGATGTTCTTAAACAGTACCCTGTGGGATGTTGTGTTAACCTCAGAAGTTGGCCTTGAAAAGTCTGGATACAAGACTTCCCGTATGATTAAGGATAGGAGTCTTGCCTATGTGCCTTTCTGACTCTGAAGGGGACCTTATTAGCAATATGCAGCGTCTGTCTTTGAGGACTGCCAAGAATGACCTAAAGAGACCCATATTAGTTTAAACAGTGTATCTTCAAAGCCTTCTTTTGGTAACTAGCAGGAAAAAAAAAAAAAAGTTACGGTGTTGATACAACTATTGTTAAGACCTTGGCAAAAAGCCCTTAGAGCAAGCAGTGGGACACAGGAGTGGGTCTGCTTCGCACAGACTGAACCAGAAGCGGTCAGACCATGAGAAAGTGGCCAAGTAGAATGGGCTTTTCCATTTGCACATTCCCCACCAAACAACAGCCTAGACCCTGGGCTCCTCCCCCGCCTACCAGCCATACAAACACGTCCTCCTCAGGCTGGCCCAGCCTGGACTTCTGTCCACATACCCGGCAGTGGGAGGTCACCAAAGAGAAGAGGGGAGGGAGGAGCTCCATTTTTTGCTGGCCTCGGAGGAGGTAGGGAAGGAAGCTTCTCTTCCCTGAACACCTAATGTGTACCAGGCTCTCTGGTTTTTATCCCCATAGCGATTACAAATCCCCGTTGTACAGATGAGAAAAGCAAGCTCAGAGAAGCCCCGTGATTTATCCAATGCACCCAGCAAAGGACCAGAGGGATTCAGGCCCACCAGGTGCCCCCAAGCTTTATCACACTGACGCTGCAGGGCTGGGCGTGGGCGGGCGGGAGGGTGGGGGTTAGATCTCCCTTCCTGCTACGTGATTGTATGCATTTCCTATCTCTGCTAGAACAATTCCCACAAATTGAAGAGTTGAATGGTTTCAAACCACTCAATTCTGTTACTTCATAGTTCTGCAGGTCAGAAGTCCTAAAATGAACGGGTCTGTGTTCCCATGGGAGGTTCTAGGAGAGAATCTGTCTCTGCCTTTCTCTTATAAGGACCCTGTGATTACCTTGGCCTGTCCAGATAAACCAGGATACTTTCCCATCTCAAAATCCTTAATCTCAGCCACAAAACCCTTTTTGCCACGAGGGAACATATTCACAGGTTCCAGGATTAGGATGTGCACGCCTTTGGGGGACCATTATTCCGTCTGCCACAATGACTTTGAACGTCCATCAACCCCATCCCCATCATGGAGGGGAGGGCAATACAATATCGGAAAAAAGCACCTGCACCACAGAGTCAGACAAAGTGCTGATGGGCAGGCTAGAGGGGGAGCCTAATGGGGTCCTCACAGTGTGTGCAACGGGCCAGGCACTGTTCCAAGCTCTTGCTACGGTTAACCCACTGAACTATCAGAACGGCTCTATCACGTAGGCACTGTTCTTATCCCATTTTACAGATGAGGAAACTGAGGTGCAAAGCAGCCAAGGGACTTGCCCAACCCAGCTGATAAGTGGGTGGGCTGGGCCTGGAACCCAGGCCCAGAGTCCTTGGAGCCGGACCCTCGCCGAGGTGTCAACCCCTACCTACGTATAGTGTTGACTTTTACAACCGCTTCATGACATAACTCGGCTTCCATTTCTTGAGGGTTTATGATGTGCCAGGCTGTGGGGCTGTGCTAAGCCCTTTGAGTTCACTGTCTCACCCAATCCTCCCACAATCCTGGGGCACTGAGACCACTCCCTTTTGTAGTCGTGAGATAATAATAAGAATAAAGACAAAATTGAGCTCCCGGACTTTAAAATCCAGGCTGTTACCGAGGTGCCTGGGTGGCTGAGTCAGTTAAGCATCCGACTTTGGCTCAGGTCATGATCTCACAGTTTGTGAGTTCGAACCCCGCGTCGGGCTCGGTGCTGACAGCTCGGAGCCTGGAGTCTGCTTTGGATTCTGTGTCTCCTTCTCTCCCTGCACCCCCTCCCCCAACCCCGCTCACACTCTGTCTCTCTCAAAAATAAATATTAAAAAATATATATTAAAAAAAAATCCAGGCTGTCACCACCACAGTCCCCTGCTCCTGGGTGGCTTCCCAAGCCTCCGGACAGGACCCCCAGTCTGGTGGGTCTGCAGAGCCCTTGCCTCCCTCCACAGAGCGCGCTCTGCCCTGCAGCGGTGGTCCAGGGGCGGGGGAGGCAGCGTCAGTAATGTATGACATCCGAGAGATAAAGCGCGTCCGTAAACGCTGCTGGCAGAAGTTCATCAATGGTGCATGGGGGTTTTATTTCCCAGCTCTGATGAAGGCAGCTCCTGCCTTGCCGTGGGCCAGCATAAAGAGTTGACCTGCTAAGGTTACATTTATCTCCAGAGACAGCCCCCCACAGCAGGTGCTGGGGCTGGAAGTGCCACAGTGACATGGAAGCAGCACCCCCCACCCCCACGCCCTCCTCTCCACCAAGCTCAGCTGAGCCCAGCTCAGGGTCATGTCAGTTTCCCACACTAGGTCCTACGTCACCCCTTGTATTGATTTAAATCTTGCTGACTCCAGCTTCTGGGGTGAAGCCCCACGGTTAGTCTCCACACGTGGCATTCAGGAGCAGAGACCTGGGCGTCCCCATCCAAGGCCACACTTTACGAGTCACCCAGCTGGTTACTTTTTCCTTTAAAGGTTACTGACTTGAAACCCCTGTAATGGACGACAGCCAAGTTTGGAAATCACAAAGCTGCTTTAAGTATAAGTCTCAGGAGGGAGTCGCCCGTGAAGGGGAAATCTGAACTTAGCACGACTCCTGGAGCGTAGTAGGTGCTCGTGAAAATATTTACCGAAGGAAGGGCCCAAGGGAGGGAAGGAGGGAAGGAGAGGGGAGGCTTAATTTCGGGGGTGATCATGTTTCCCGCTGAAAGAGACAGCGAAGCTGACAGTTTTATTGTTCAATTGTTTCGTATGGATTTTGAGTAAAAAATAAATTGGCCTCTCTTAAAGGGGACAATCTTGAAAGCCTGGGAGACTGGTGGTGAATCATGCGTGAATGCCCTTGGCCTTCTTCCTGGCAGTGGGAACTCCCTGTTTGCAGCCAGGCGGTCCTAGAGCTCAGTGGGGGTGAGAATGACCCCCTGACTGCCCTCCCCCAGGCCTGGCCTGGAGTCCCAGGGGAGGAAGGCAGTATCCCAGAGGAGCCCCCATATCCCCTCCTGCTGCTCATTCTTTGCACATAACTCCCCTGAATGGGGGGCCCCTGTTAGGTTCATGGCCCTTCTGTCTGTGGGATCTGCCCTGAGACCTGGCACCCGCTGCCTCCTGTTAGTTCTGGGATCTTGGGCAAGTCTCCTCCTCATCCGTAAAATGGGTCTAAGAAAACCTTCCCTCCCAGGACTGCTGTGAGGCTTGGGTAAGATGTACGCGGCACGTGCAATGCAGAGCCTGCCTCAAATTAAGCTCCATCAACGTCCAAAGCAGGGAGTTAAACGGCTCTCAAAGGTATGAAGGTGCCCTTCTTCCCCAAGGAGAGACTAAGAGGCAGAAGTCATCACAAAACAAAATTCAACGCATTATGTTTAAAGTCCTAATCGGCTTTATTTGGTGATTCACGAATAGGGTGGCATCCCATCCCATCCAGCAGGTAGAAAGGAGCCCTGAGGAGCTGCGTGGGAGGGCAGACTTCAACAGGCAGAAGGACATGGGGCAAGGAAGTTATTCTAGCAAAGAGCTGAAGGTCACCCTCCTTCGGGGGACCGCTGGGGTCCGTCGGGCGGGTTACCCACTAGTGCTGACCGGAAAATTCCAGAATAACGAGTTAGGGATACATTCCCGGGAGACACTGAAACAACAGTTGGGTTAGGTATAAAGTCTTGATTTGGCGTTGGGGCTTAGCACAAGGGACTCCATTTTGGGTCCTGTGTCTCTTTATTAACACAGTCAAGGGATGGAACTTAGGGCATGCCCAGAGAAACTGGCTCCACTTGAAAATGGGCAGAGGGAAGCCTTTCCCATAAAGACCCACTTGTCTTTTTTGAGGCGGGGAGGTCAAAAGTCAGCCCTAAGAGAGGGCAAAGGGTATTAAGGAGAAACCCAGAAACCAGTCAGGACTCTTCCATTGGTACTTGAAAGAAACCAACTGAACACGGTTTGGTTGATGAAGGGGAAGGTGTTGGCTCGTGTAGCTCGAAGCCGGCTTCAGGCATGGCTGTATCCAGACACCGAAGGATGGTGTCGGGAACCCGTGCCTCCGCACTGCTGTTGCACTCCGGCAACTTCTCCGCTCTAGATGTGGCTTTTTCTCCGCCTGATGGGCAGCCTCAGTGGCAAGAGAGCCCCTTTTCCCACAGGCCCAGCCGAAGGCCCACAACCGGCTTTCATTGACCTGCCTCAGGTCACATGCCCGTCCCCGAACCAGTCACTGCAGCCAGGATGGCCGGCCACGAGTATGGGTCACTCGTCCGCTCTTCAGGCTGGAAGATCGCATCAGCCCCACCTGGACCAGTAGGATTTAGAGTGAAAAGGACGAGTTCCCAAAGGAAGATGAGGGCGCTGTTCCAGAAGGTGGAGAAATGGCTGCTGGGCAGGCAACAGTGGCAGAGGCCTTATGGGGCTGCAGCCGGGACGGTTTGCTCGGCCCTGACTCACTCTCGCCACAGCCTGCTTTCATTTCCGTCTCCAGCTCCGTGGAACATCAGACTCTGAGCGGGGGGATCCAAGCCTCTGGTCCACGTGTGGGGGAGAGCTCATCAGCCTCCCATTCCATGCCGTGAAGACAAGCTCCCCGTTGCCCACCACACAGCCGATGGCCATCACCCATCAATTCAGTGCTTGTCAGCCCCGGCCCCGTTCATCGTCTCGGGCGCCCTGGCTTCACCCGGCTCAGCTCCGGGATCGTCCTGCCTTTGTCCTCCCCTTCAGACTCAAGCTGGTTCCTCAGACTTGACGACGTTTGACCTTGGCGTTCTCTAAAACATGACTGGATGCACCCTCATGGCCCTTCCTGACCACCTGGGAAGTCGTGTCTCTCAAATACGCACTGAGCCCCAGGCCTACCAGATACGACACCCTCACCCACTCCCAAAGGAGGAGTGGCCCCCTGTGAGATAATAGAAAATATACATAGTGGTCTTGGGGCGCCTGGGTGGCTCAGCCGGTTAAGCGTCCAACTTCAGCTCGGGTCATGATCTCACTGCTCGTGAGTTCGAGACCCCCACCAGGCTCTACACTGATGATGCAGAGCCTGCTTGGGATTCTCTCTCTCTCTCCCTGCCCCTTCCCCACTTGTACCTGCTCGCTTTCTCTCTCTCTCTCAAAATAAATAAACCTTAAAAATAAGAAAGAAAAGAAAAAAAGATATTGTTCTCTGCCCTAGCTCCTGACACAGAATTCTTAAAACCCTTGGAATTTCCTGTGACAAAGAACCATAAAGGTGCCCTTTGTTATGTTAATGAGGCGGCTTTGGGGCCTCACCTCAAGATGGGGATTGGCTGCCAGGAGAATCAACCCCGTGATTAGGGGGCTGGAATTTCCGGTCACAGCCCCTGGCTTCCTGGGAGCTGAGAGGGGGCTGGAGGTTGAATCAATCGCCAGTGGCCAATGATTTAATCAATTGCGGCCCTATAACTAAGCTTCTGTTAGAAACCAAAAGGACCGGCTCAGAGAGCTTCCAGGTTGGTGGGCACGTGGGGATTTGGGGATCCTGGCACACCCTTTCCGCACGCCTGGCCCGATGCATCCTTCCATCTGGCCAGCCCCGAGTTATTCCATCCTTTTATAACCAAAGCCTTAACCTGTGGGGTCTGATGCTGTCTCCGAAGAGGTGTCCCAAGAATTGCTTGTTGGGGGTGCGGGGCCCTACCCTCCACCCACGCACACGCTGAAACTGGTGCTCAGAACCTATCCTAGACCTTGGTGACCTAAGAATTCGTTCAGGCATTCCGAGACCCCAGAAAACAGACTTACACAGAGACGGCTCCGAGACAGTGCCTTTGCCTTTTTCCATTTGCTGCTTGAAACATCCTCGCCCAATTATAGAAATGTTTCTGACAGGCTTAGGTATGCGTTTCCGGAATGCCGGCTGATGGAAAAAATAAACCCCAAGACTTCAGCGGCTCACTGCAAGGAGAACTTTTTTCTCTCTCAAACGTAACAGCCTGATGTGGGTGTTCCCGGCCACTGGTGACACTCTCCTCAGGGAATCAGCCCAGGCTCCTTCCACCTTGTGGCTCCTTCCATTCTGTGACTCCACCATCCCCTAGGTCCCCAGACCCTCCCGCATCCACCCGGACAGGGAGCTTGTCCTACGTCCTAGAGGTCCCAGTCCCAAAGTGACCGTGCACGGGGCCACTCACATTCCATTGGTGACTCTAGTCACATGACTGCACCTGGGAGTGCGGGGGACTTGGAAAGGGGGCAGCTGCCATGTCAGTCCCCGCACCAGGGAACACACGTTTCTGCTGGGTATCTGGCTGCCTCTGCCCCAGCGTAATCTTACCATTTTATCATTAGTCACTAACCACAGGGAAATTGCTTTTTAAACTGATTTACACTGTGTGTGTTAACATCCACCTTTCAGTTCCTCAGTTATGATCACTGTGTTAACCGACAACGTGCGGCCTGCAGCGAACCAGGGCACTGCCGATTTCCACTGGCCGCAAGCCCTGGGGTTCGTCGTGGCTGGAGCGTGAGGCACGCCCACAGGAAAGGGTTCTCGCAGGGGAGCCGGGTCACAAGGGTTTAGATTTTGCATGGCACGCGGAGGCTTCATTTCACATAAGTCAGTGTGCAAAATATGCCTTTAAACGCCCCCAAATGCGGTCTCCTCCTTAGAAAGTCTGGTAGAAAGTGGCGTTTTGAGGGTACTTACACACACTGTGCTGTGAGTGATCAATTGCCTGTCCGCGTGCGATGCTCCCCCAGTGCCGAGCGCCTCACAGGCATTCCCGGAATGTGTCAGGCAGTGGAGATCGAGGTCTATGTCTGGCCAGGCTTTGGACGGCCGCCTAGCACAGCAGCAGGAAGACGCAGGGACTGGGAAGCCACTCTCTGGGTCCCCGGATCTGCCTCTTACTCAGTCTCTGACCTTGAACACATTACTTAACCATGCTGAGCTTCCGGTCCCCTCATCTGAAACACTGGATTAACCATATCACCCTCCCAGGAGTGTTGTGATCACCTGATGCCTTTAAAGTGCTCGGCACGTTGCCTGGCACGCAGAGGCATTCGGTTAACTATCAGCTGTCACTGAGTCGCGACTTACGGAAAAGTCATGCCCACTAATTTACCATCACCTGGCTTTGGAACGTGTTGGTTCGGGACCCGTTAAAGGGTGTGCCTTTGGGGAGCACGGGGAAGACTGGTTTTTGAAGTCCTGGAGGGAGAAAGGCCACGGAGCACGGGAGGCTGGCTGCGGCCTCCTCTGAGGGGTCCCAACACCCAGCAGTGGGGGACGGCGGCCGGCCACAGTGACGTCGGTACCAGACTGTGCATGAGGACAGTGCAGGGACAACGCCCTGCAGGAGAGGAACCATAGTAACATATGCAACGGCACCAGCCCCTTCTGACCACACGCGTGCGTGCAGGAGTGTGCATGATTGTGCACACTGCAAGCACCATCGTCCCGGCTCCATTTCTGGGAACTTTTGCACAGGAGATCACTGGATGGGTGGACAAATATTTATGGAAACTGGAAACAACCCAGATATCCAACAACAGGGGATCCATTATACAATAAATGGGAAGCCGGCAGCATTATGCCCCCGTTAAAAACGAGGAGACGGATCGCTATTCATTGAGCTGGGAAAACATTCCCGATCCAGCATTTAGTGGAAAGTCAGATGGAAATAAGCTTCCCGATTAAGAAAGCACATAGCCTCTGCCATGTACCGAGAACTATGACAAGGACTTTACATATATTAATTCATTTTAAGCCCCCACACCAACCCAAGACCAGAAACTGCATGGCGATAATGCCTACAAGTGAAAAGCAAAGTCTAGGTCCCCAACGGCATCTTTGAGCTGTGTGCTAGTCCCAGAATGTCTCCACAGTGTTCTTGTTACAAGCAAACAAACAAACAAACCCCACTCTCCCTAAGCCAGCGTTAGTGAGGTTTTCTGTCCACTGCAGCCAGACACAATCCTAATTCATACAATTTGTAAATGGCAAGGAGGGGATCTAACCGCGCCTGCAAAGGTCGGGTGTGCAGAGCCAAAAGCACCAAAGATGTGAGAAGAGCAGGCTTTTCCCAGGGCTGCATTGATCCGGTGGAATCTGCTACAGGCATCTGATCTCTGCTCGCCGCCTAGCACAAACACCTGTCTTGACCATTGCTAGCTGCAGCTGGGCCAGCTGCCCTGCCCCCCCCCCCCCCCCCGAGGAGACCCAGGCCACTCCCCAGGGTCATTCCTTCCTGAGCTCACGGCTCAGTCAGGTTCACGGCCAGAAAGACACTTTCTGTCTCTTCTGCTCATTGCAATGCAGTCACGTCAGTGCAGCCCACAGGACCTGGATGCAATTTTCTCATTGAATTATGCTAAATCCTTCAGGGAAGGCGGCGAAATTATTTAAAACCTATAAAAACTAAAGCAACATTCTGGCTCTATATTTTAACTTTCTGATCATTATTTAGAGTTAACCTTTTCTGCTGCTAAATCACAAACCCATTTTGCTGTATGTCAGGCAGCATGGGCCATAAGGCATGGGGAAAAAAAAAAAAAACAACAACCCGGCAAAGAGTATACCTGGGGATTGCTTCCTGGGCTCAGGCAGATAATAGAAATCGAGGTGGCATTTTGCTCTTAGAAATCAGAAGTATCAGGAGGTGATTCATTGAAGCAGCAGAAAAATGAATTGTAGCTGCGTTGTTATAAATATGAGAGAAATAGATTAGGGCTGAGGTGTGTTTGTGTGGAATAATGCGCTGACTGGCAAGATGAGAATTCACAGAGCAGGCAGATGAGGGACCGAATCCTGTGCCTGGGATCTCAGGAAATTATTTATTCCCTCTGCGCCTCAATCCCCCATATATAAAATGACATATACATATATATATATATTCACACACACACACATACATACGTATATATATATACACGTATATACACACATATATATGTATATATATACGTAAATGTACACACACACACACGCACACAAATATAACCCATTCAATTAGGAAGTGAGTCCTATTTTTTACTGTTGTTTTTTAAGTGGACAAAACGAAGCACAGAGAAATCCACTGTCTTACAACCAGAAGCAACAAGGCTAAGGTCGGATTTCAGGCTGGTGGCTGCAGGGGCGGACTGCCCTGCAGAGTAAATACGATAACGAATATATATTGCTAAAGACAGTACTGGGCAGAGAGCAGGTGCTCGAAAAATGCTGGATGAATAACTTGTATCGTTTTGTACTTATAATCACATACAGTTTGCATAAATAAGTTGGGCCAGTAACCGTATCAACAGATCCGTCTAATTCCCATTTATCATTTTTCCAGAGCGCCTGCAACAAAATGCCTCCATCAGTTGAATGCCCCCTGTTTGACGCCCTTATAGCGCCCCCTATGCTTCCTTCATGGCATTTCCGTGCAGTTGATTATTCGTGTGATTAGCTGGTCCATAGGCAACTTCCGGTCTAGCCCCATGGGCTGCACAGGGACACGACTGGGTGTCTCCTGCTCACATCCCCAGCATCCAGCATGGCCCCCCCGGCGTGCAGTATTCATCCAGTCAGCAATGTCGACCGTGGGTCTACCCTGTGCCGGCCTGTGTTCTGGGCACTGAAATCAAAGCCCCCGCCCTCTCCATTCCAGCAAGGGCACCCGGATGGTAAGCAAACTAGGAAGTACTTGGTATATCAGTGCTGCCTTAGTCTGTCTGGGCTGCTACCAGAAAATATCATTGGCTTAGTGGCTTTAAATGGCAAACATTTATTTCTCAGGGTTCTGGAGGCTGGGACGTCCATGATCAAGGTGCCAGGCAGGCCTGGTGTCGAATGAGACCCCTCTGCCTGGTTGGCAGATGACCGTCTTCTCAGTGTATGAGACAGAGAGGTCCTGTGTCCCCTCCTCTTTTTATAAGGGCACTAATCCCACCATGAGGCCCCCGCCGTCATGGCCTAATTACTTCCCAAAGGCCTCACACTGAAGGTGAATACTTCAACACATAAATCGGTGGGGACCTGACATTCAGTTATAACAAGGGGGTGAGTGTGGGGAGAACCACATAGCAAGGGAAACTGGGATGGGGAAGGGGCATTAGCTCACGCAGTGCTCAGAGAAGTTCTCTAAAGGTAAGAAGGCCTGATGGAGCAGATGGGTGGGACAGGTCACGAAAATATCTGCAGAAAGAGCTTCTCGGGCAGAGGCGAACGGCACCTGCAAAGGCCCTGAGGTGGAGACGCGCTTGGATAGTCCAAGGCCGGCGTTGCTAGAATGGAGGAGGTCTGGCACGAGGAGTGAAGGAGGTGAGGTCAGAGGGCACGGACGGGGCCGGCAGGCAGATGGATGATCATCTGAAATAACTGAGAAGAGACAGAGACGGTACCTGGGTCGTTCTTTCCCACGTTCACAGACACACATCAAGTGACGGACACGACACACAGGGCCGGCCAGCTCGGGGACACTGACGAGCTCGGAGCAACTAGCACAAAACCTCAGAGTCTCCGGCCTAAAGAAGAGGGGCGGGGCTTGGCCACAGTCTCCCGGTATCCAAAGGGCTGTCACACGGCATCGCTTCGGGATCATCCTGGAGTCCAGGCTGGCACCAGGGGCTCACTCTTCCGTGAGGGCAGAAGAAACGGACCAAAATTCAAGCGCTCTGACAGCCAGATTTCTTCTTCTGGGAAGGTGTGGTAGACGTACTTTCCCTTTTCTTCCAGCAAAGCCCAGGTCGAATCTCTCTCTGGGTACGGCACAAACAACAAACCTAAGAGACCGCAAGGTGGGGGACAAGCAGGCAGAGCAGCCAGGCGACTTGGGACCCAAAGGAGACCATGGGTCTCCCTTCCCCCGACAGAACCTCAGACATGGAACCGGAGAAAGCGGCAATCGGGAACCACCAACCGTCACAGACAAAAACAGGAACTGACAAAAGCCTGACCTCTGGAGCTGAAGGACGAGGGAAGCCGCGGCCCAGGGCAATGGGCAACTTTTAGGCAGTGACTGTGTTACCCAGGGGAACACCACAGAACAGAAACCCGGGGCCCCCCCACCACGCACACCGGCAAATCCAGAAGGGAGAGCCTGTCTTTCCATGCTTGTGAGGCTGTGACCGGACGCCCCGAGCCTCACACTGGGGTGACATCGGAGCGGTGAGAACGGGGAACAAATAAACTGCAAGGGGGACCTCCGCAGTCTATTGGTTTTCTAAAATATCGCCGTGGAAAGCGAAGCATATTCGTCAGGCACAGCATCTGTGCCTAAATTCAACTCGTTACAATAGAAGCAAGGTGACTGCACAACAAAAACAAAATCGCTGATCCTCAACAGCAGAAAGAACCCAGGGATTCCAAGCAATCGGGGGGGGGGGGGGGGGGGCCAGGGTGATTGGTTCAGGGATGTGCCTGAGGGCCACACCATCCGGGACCAGGCCAAAGACTTTCATTCCAACTGTGGGGCAAGAGGGATTTTATGCTACTCCGAGGAAGGAAAGTCAGTCTGAGAATGGAACCAACATGGAGAAAGCAGAGCTCAGTGATGAAGGGAGACTGAATCCAAGTAACATCCTTTAGGACCTGGATCAAGCCATACCTGCAGCCATTCTTTGTCTCTTCTGTTACCTGAGCCAACAAGGTCCCTTTACATTTAAGCTGCTTTGGTTTGCTTCCTGCCCCTGGCAACCAAGAGTCTTAAATGACAGAAATGGGTGTTATACGAGCTGCCTGCTCACTGTAGGTGTGACTGTAGGAGGTGACAGCAGGATTCCAGTCTGAACAGGAGGTTGTACAACAGATTCCCTCTGAGGTGCATTCTTGTTCTCAGAGATAACCTTCCAGGACCTTCTTGGTGAGGTTTTAGGTTAAGTAGCTAGGCAGGATGAATTTCCTGCCTAAATTTCCCAGAAGGATGAATCACCCCAGTGATCACTGGCTTATCGAGGCCCTTCTCTCAGGTCCTGCCTGGTGACTCCTCATCGTGGACTGCAATGCCCTGTATGACCTGGCCACTGCTCAGCTCTCTGACCTCACCTCAACCCACTCTCCCTGACACTCCCTCTCCTGCTGTTCACTCCATAAATAGAACAAGCCACATTCCTACCGCAGGGCCTTTGCACTTACTGTTTCCTCACCCGAAATGCTCCTCCTCCAGACCTTTCTGTGGCTGGTTCCCCTTCAGCTCAGCCAGGAAGAGGCCCAGTCCTCAGAGAGGCTCCGTCATCCCTGATTGCCATATCTGAATCGCCCACCTCTGCCCGTGGGCCAAGCCCTCTCTGGACCATGACCAGGTCTTATTTATTTCACAGCACTTTTACAGTCTGGAGGTACCTGAAATTCCTCTTGTTAATTACCTACATCTCCCTGATAGAATGTAATCTCCAGAAGAGCTAGGACTTCATCTGTTGTGTTCACTGCTACGTCCTTGGAGTGCTGATTAGTGCCCGGTGGAAGAAAGAAAGTAAAGAAAGAAGAAATGGAGACAGAAGAAAAGACACAGTACAGATGCCAAGAGCCGGCACGGGGAACTGCTGTCCACGAGGCCTTTCCGTCCCCTGGGGACCCTCTAGGCCGAGTCCAGTGGTTCTGAGGTCCTCCGGACCTCAAGCAGGGAACCAGCTTGAGCAAACACACGTGACGGACACGTCCCCATTCCCTGTCTCATTTCCCCGCCCCCTCATTTCTGCCTCCTGGAACCAGCTCCTAAACGGAATCACCGCGCCCAAATCTTCGTCTCGGGTGCTGCGTTCAAGGGCACCTAAATGCAGACAGACTCTTGGCCAGATCCAGGCAAAGACACATGTGGAAGTGTCCACCACGGCCTTGCTCGTGGTCACGTGGGTGGGAGCTAAGACAGGGGCCCAGCCGTAGGGGAACAGATACTAAGAAGGAGTCAGAGGTCGTGGGATGGAGAAGAGGTCGCCTGGGAAGGTTTCTGATACGTAAGGTTGAGGGGAAACAGAATGTGATGTTGCCTCTGTAATGAGAAAAGAAAACACACCAACGTAAAAACCAGCGTCATATATTACTCCAAAATACACACTTACTTAAGAACACATTCAAATCGCATTAGAGCAGCTGCCTCTGGGGGAGCACTGTCAGGGGATGAGAGATGGGAGATGAAGGAACATCAGCTGCCCGGACCAGTGACGTCAGCCCGACACAAACGGGAAGTGGGGTTCGTTCATTCACCTGGGTCCCAACTGAGGCCCAAAAGTACAAATAAAAACTGAGGGCGCCCGGGTGGCTCAGTCGGTCAGGCGTCCGACTTCAGCTCAGGTCATGATCTCGCGGTTCGTGTGTTCAAGCCCCGCGTCGGGCTCTGTGCTGACGGCTGGGAGCCTGGAGCCTGCTTCGGATTCTGTGTCTCCCTCTCTCTCTGCCCCTCGGCTGCTCTTGCTCTCTCTCTCTCTCAAAAATAAATAAACATTAAAAAAAAAATTCTTTTAATGTCCTCTCCAGCTCCGGCCCACTCCCAGGTTTGCTCTGGAAGCCCCATACTTCCCTCCTGAGGACGTACGTGCCCACGAGGCCCCCAGCTTAGCTGGCAGAAGGAGTCCAGCTGCCCCCGGACCATCCACCTCCCCTTCAAAGCCCGGCCCGTGAGTACCAACAGGGACTTTGGCAGGATAAACAGATAAAAGGCAGACCGTTCTGCCACGTCGGGAAATAAAAACAAAGGGCACAGTCAAGGAAGGGAAAGCGGGCAACGCGGGAGGCGTTTGGAGGAGGGTTTTCACGAAAGCCACGGTCCAGAGACCGCACGGTTATTGGAGGCTTGTTAGAGCCCACGCCATGAACAGCAGGTGCCAAGGAGGCTGGAGCTGACCTGCACGGGGCCTGAAAACGCAAAGACAACTCCGTGAACGTTCGTGTTCCGAGCGATCAGACTCGAGCAAGGCAGAAGCCTGCAGATACACGTGGACCTGGTCATCAACGCTAAAGAAGCCTCAGCCATGACAAGGAGAGGGCTTTCGTGCCTACCTCACTTGATCTTCAACTCTGTGTGAGGGATCAGGGACATTTGTTCACTTGCCAGAGGACACGCAGCTGGCAGGAAGCAGGTGCCGGCTCGGAAAGCAGATCTTTGATTCATTCGTTCGTTTGTTCTTTTGTTCTTCTAGTCCTCGCTGAGCACCTGCTCTGTGCCAGGCTCTGTGCTGGGCTCAGAGAACAGAATATTGAACAAACACAATCATCCCCCGTGATCTAAATGAGGATGCTGGTTTTTTTTTTTTTTTTGAAGAATTGGAAATACGTGGAATGGCTTATTAGAATTTAGTAGAAAGACCTGATGGTATTTGGGCATTGAATGTATACGGAGGGGGACAGGTATGTAGTAAAAACGGGGAGGGGGGGGATCTGAATTGTCATTGTTGTTATTCGCAAACATATAACGCTTACTGTATCAGGTGCTAGTCTGTGTTAATTCATGTACTTAGTTAATTTACTCTCAGAAAGCCTCTTGGCCCCGAACTCTGTTTTGCCAATACACAGAAAAGAAAAGTAGGGCTTGGGGCTGGGAACCTTGCCCAAGGCCACCCACTGCCGAGTGCTGTGATTGCAGAAACTACATACCACACGGCCACGGACAACGTTACTCTCGGAGAACTTCTCTTTCCCGATCCCAGATCCCTATCTACCCCAGATAGGCTGAAAAGGAAGGCAGGCGAGTGGGAATCATCCTTGCCTGTTTTTTCTGCTCCGGCCAAGGGTCCGAGAGGTCCCAGGATCCAGGAGACCTGGGGTTGTCCTGGATGTGGCCCGAGTACAGGCCGCCACAGTCTTAGGTAACTGCTCGAGGGGATGGATGGCTGCTTCTGGACCGGGCAAAGGGGAAGGTCTTGGGGAAGCTCCAGAGTGCTAAGGTACTTACCCCTGGGACTAAAATCGTCACCAGGAGTTCAGACAGCAACAATTCCTTATTTCCAACGCTGCTTTCTCCATCCAACCCCACTCACAGTGACATTCGCTCCAAGTACTGTCCTGAGATCTTGCCAGAAACGCAGGCCCCAGGCCCCACCCCAGATGTACTCAAGTGCAATCTGCATTTTCAACAAGATCCCCAGGTGACTGTCTGCACATCGCAGTTCGAGAAACACTGGCCCAGGCCACACCTCGGACCTCAGGCTCAGCCCAGGGATCTGACACCATCCCAAGAGAAACCCCATCTTACTATTCATGGGCCTTACTCTGCCTGAATATTCAAACCATTTCCCCAATACACC
This sequence comes from Panthera uncia, assembly GCF_023721935.1. Taxonomy (NCBI): domain Eukaryota; kingdom Metazoa; phylum Chordata; class Mammalia; order Carnivora; family Felidae; genus Panthera; species Panthera uncia. Next base: position 15,527,752 of record NC_064815.1, read on the forward strand.
ATTCAAACATACTCCCGTGGAGTGCATCAGTATTTTTTTTTTTTTAACGTTTCCTACTGGGGCCACCGAAGGAATTCCTAATATCCAACAGGGCGAAAGACAGAGAGCCTTCAAGGAGGGGAGAGTGGCTTTCAGGGATATGAAACCAAGGTCCAATGAATGCTGGACTGTGCCCGTTCGACTCTCCAACAGACGGTCACCCATGATCTTTGAAAGAAAAGCAAGATGGGCAGAGACAGGAAGCAGACAGACCGGCGTGGGAACAAAACAGAGCGCACGTAGACCCCTTTTCCAGAAGTAGCAGAGTGGAAGGGAGAAGTGGTGAGAGGGCGGTTTGAGACCTCTTTGCGTTGTTTTTTTTTTTATTATTCCTTATGGTTTTTTTTTTTAAGATAGAGAGACTGGAGGATCCCCGAGAGAAGACTGGACCAGCCCTATGAAGATCAGTGTGGCTCCAGCCGGAAGTACCATAACGGCATGGGATCAGGGACCACGCAATTCTGCCTCTGGGAACGTACGGGACAGATATGCTTCCACGTGTGAGAAATGACGTGTGCAGCCTCCTCTGAAGTTTTAGAAGACTGGACAACCCAAGCGTCCGTCTTGCTAGGGCCGGCAGGGGACTGGTGACATCACGTAGGGATAAGGGCATGGGCATAGGAAGGGGTCTCCCGGAAATAGGTTACTCATCTGAAAATACAAATTACTTAAACGGAAAAGCTGACACACAGGCAGAGGCACACCCACGCATGTGCGCTCTGGTAACCAACGAGGGGGAACCGACAGAGAGGGAGGGAGAGACGGACCACATCCAAGAAGAGATCCCCCAGGAGCAGAGGCCTGGGCGGGGGAGGGGATGGGTCCAGAGCCCGGCTGGAGAGCCTAGGACATCTCAAAGGACACCATGCGGAAGAAAGCATGAAAGAATGGGTACAGACACAGGTAAACTAATTTTCCACGCAGCAGCCAGCGCGGCCTTTTAGAAAGATAAACTAGATGATGTGGCCCTTCCTGCTCAAAACCCTCCACTGCCCTTAGAGACAGTCCAGAGTCCTCGTGACAGCCTACAAGGCACAGCGGGATCTGCCCCGGCCCCTCCGATCCCTTCTCTCCCACTCTCCTCGCTGACTGTGTTCCAGTCACATGATCACGCTTTATTCCAGCCCCAGGGTCTTTGCACTTGCTGCTTCCTCCTTCAGAACGCCCTTCCCCAGCTCTCCTCAAGACTGGTGCTCGGCACTCACCCTCAGAGTCACAGCTCTGTACGTGGCCCTCCCGAGAGTGAGCACGCACGTGTGCACAACCAGGCACGTCTACCTCACTTCTTTGTTCCACTCTCTTCCCAGCGCTCATCGCTGCCGGAGTCACCGTGCTCACGAGTTCACTTGATCGCTGGTTTCTCATGGCTCCCTCTGTTCACACGCAAGCCCCATGGGGTGAAGGTCTTTGCCTTACTCATCACTGAGCATAAGGCACAGGGCCTGGAACACAGTAGGTGCTCAATTAAAAAAATAAATAAGTGCAAAGGAATGAAAAGAGGTAGGAAGTTGAAAGACTTTTCTTCTGGCAGTTTCTATCATCTCTAGGAACTGGGAGAAAAGATCAGTTGTTAAGAGGGAGGGGGTGATGTCTGTTATGGGGAATGGGGTGGGGGGGGCAGTTAAAGAGCTCAGTGGAGTTTCCAGGAAACACAGAGAATACAGCCGAGGCTGGAGCACTGTAGCAACATCGTTCTAAGACCTTCGGTGGGTTCTTTGCCTGCACAACGGCACATAAGAGGGAAAGGTGCAGGTCCCGTGGCCGGGTCTCCAGGAGGCTATGTGGTAGACAGATTGCTGTAATGGCCCCAGTTATTCCTGCCTCCTTTTATCCATGCCCTTTGGCAATGCCCTCCCGCCGGAATCTGGGACTGACCGTTGGACTTGCTTCGGCCAGTAGGATTCCAGCAAACTCAGGGCAAGCTGAGATTTTTTGAAACTGCTTGTGCATTTCCATTCCCTCTCTTGTGGCTCTCCTTCTGCCAGGAGGACACGTCCAGCCCGGCTAAGGCCATCCTAGATTGGCCAGCCCCCAGCTGATCCACCGGCTGCCCGGACACGTGTGAGCGTCCACCCCAGCCCAGAACAGCCAACTTACCCAACTGACCCGTAGACTCATGAGGAACCAGAAAGGGTTGCTGTTTTAAGTCACTAGCTTTGTGCTGGTTTGTTGCCCAGCACTATGATGATGTAACTGACAGAGGGTGTAACCTACGGGCAAGGACAGGGGAGTAAGTAAGGCAACTGGCAAGCGAATGGATGCCTCCAATTCTGTTTCAATCATATTACTCAGAGAAGGTCACCCAAAGGGTTGGGAAACATTGGCCCCAAGTGCTCTGGGCTGGTGGAAAGCTCTGCGGATGCTGAGTTCAGTTCTGGAAGATTTTCCCACTTGTTACCCACAAACCCCAGGTCTGGCTGGTAGGTGAACAGAGGACGAAGGAGAATGTGACATAGGAGGACAGTTCGGCCATCAGCCCATCTAATCCCGGCAGCAACCCCACGTGGTGGGTGTTTTGTCCCTGTTGAGCAGATGGGGAAACTGAGGCTCAGAAAGAGGTAGTGCTTGTCTGGAGTCAGACGGCTGGTGAGGCGACAGGGAGGCATTGGCCATTCCAGATCCTTCAGACCGCACGGCCCAGGCTGCTTCCACCCTCCAGGCTCCTGAGAGAGAGGGTCCAGGAAGCAGATCACCCCAGCCTTGTCCCCTCTCCATGCCACCTCCTGGCGCCCCGCCCCCCACCCTTCCAGCAAGGAAGGAACCTCGTCGGTCTGCTTAGTGTTCAGCCTGGTGGACCATCCCCCTTTGTTTAAAATCTCCTCGGCAGATGGAAGGAAACTTGGCAATTACCTCTGCACACAGCTTTAAGTACACATATTGGCCAATCTTTACAGATTTAATTGTCTATAAAATTACCCTGTGTGCAATTCCCATATGGATCTTCAGCGTCTTGCCTGCTTCTGAGCAGGTGCCCTCTCCCAGGCTGGGGCACAGCTACTCATTAGGTGCCATCAGCCCTGTGGGTCCAACGCAAAACGAGGCTACTTGCCAGATAATGGGACTGCCAGTGGGTGACAAACCATCCGGGGCCTCAGCTTCCTCATCTGCAAATGGGAACGAGGAACGCAGGTAAAACTTAGTCCTGTGCCCCACACAGCGTGGCAGCTGCTTTTTTAATCTTACCCCGTGTCGTCCCCCCTCAGTTCTCTGGCACCCTGTGTCTCCCCCCTGCATTCCTCAGCCCTGCTGTTTGGTCATACGCTTCTTGACTCAGGGGACGGGGGACTCCAAGGAGGAAATGAGATGCAAGAAACGAGCGAGGCTTTAAAGCTGCAAAACACTGAGCTCGGCTGAATTCAAGGTATAAGGTTCGCACCATAGGGAGCGGACTGGAAAGAGAACAAATGAAGAGACGGGGTGTTGGCGAGGACCCATCCTCCAGCAGGAGACCCAACTCGAGCTAGCCAAAACCTCAACAGGACTTCGCTGGTTCACGCGGTGGGCACAGCGGGGGGAAGAGCTGCTCCAGAGGGGGCTCAGCAGCATCGCCCCAGATGGCCACCCGCCCCCTCCCTGCCTTCAACGGGGGCCGCTCCAAACCAAGGTTGGATCCTGCCGTGGAGACAAGGTGGCTGTGGGAGCCTCCCAGGACCTCCCTCTCACAAAGGGGACCCTCTCGGAACCCTCCAGCCAGCATCGTCTCTCGTGTCATTGGTCCAAAACGGGCCACACGTGCATCTCTGAATGGCTCGTGCAGATTGGGTAAATCCAGTAAGAGTTCATCCCTCGGGCTGTGGGTCTCTCCCGTCCCATCACTGAGGGGCCACTGGGGGGTAACGTGGAGCTTCTTAGTGACGTATTCAAGGCAAAAAGCTCATGCCCCAGTGCAGAGACTAGAAAGAAATCAGATGAAGAGCTAACTAAAAATTATGTGCTCCATCCATATTAAATCACCCCTGCTCTGAGCAGCTTTTGCGGGGTACACTTTATTCACCCAACAATTATTTATAGGGAAGTTCCTGTGGGGCTCTCACAGTCAAGCTGTCAGTTTTCACTGTCTCTTTTAGAATATGACACCCAGGGGCACCTGGGTGGCTCCGTCGGCTGAGCGGCCGACTTCGGCTCAGGTCATGATCTCGTGGTCTGTGAGTTCGAGCCCCGCGTTGGGCTCTGTGCTGACGGCTCGGAGTCTGGAGCCCGCTCCGGATTCTGTGTCTCAATCTCTCTCCCTGCCCCTCCCCTGCTCACGCTCTGTCTCTCCGTCTTTCAAAAATAAATAAATGTTTAAAAAATAAAAATAGAAGAATATGACGCCCAGAAGGCAACACAGCTCTCCAGGAGGTCAGCCCAGCACAGAGCACTGGGGACCTGCCACTTCTGGTGATGCTAACAAGCAGCTAACATTGCCAACCACTCCGTGTGTTAACTTGCTTGGTCCACATAGGAGCCCTTGGAAAGGAAGTCCTGTTAATGACCCCCATTTTACAGAAGATGAAACAGAGGCACAGAGGGTAGCAGTAACTTGCCCAAGACCACACAGCTAATCAGTAGAAGACTGGGATTTGAGTCCTGCCTTTCCTTCTCCAGTGCCACGGAACTTCACAGAACGCTCTTGACCGCAGCGGTCATTCACTCGCTTGGCAAACACCGATTGACTGTGATACGCCAGACAATCTATGAGATATTTAAAATTCATTCATCCATTTCTTCAACAAGTACTTTTTGAACGCCTCCCAAACACTGTATTTGGTGCCAGGAGACACAGTGGTAAACAGCCCTGACCTAGCCCTCGCCTTCATGAAACGCACAATCTGCATTTTCTTGCTCGGAGCGCTGAGCATATGGTCAGCTAAAGGCTCAGGGCTGTCATGTACAGTTGTCCAGGATGCACGCTGTACATGGCACCCAACAGATGGGGTAAATGGCGGCTGAAAGACACCTCCCCCTCACCTCACCAAGTCCTCTGCTCTGGAACTTAGCTGAATCCGTCCCAAAAGACCTCTTTTCTGTGCAGAAAGTCGCCCCTGACAGGCCAAGCCCCGTGCTAGCGAGTGCCACACCCACCCAGCAGGGGGCGCCCGCTCTAACTTACACCCAGGCACTAGGTAGAATAACAGGACCCCAGAAGAGCTGTTCCTACTCCCACCCACCCCACCACCCCGCCCCCCGTCTTACAAGTCAGGGTTTTGATTGGGTGGGTCGCTTGCTTTCCAGAAGAGCTGCGGCCCAACTACGCCTTTGGTGCCACACCGATGGAGTGTGCTGGGCTCGAGCCCAGGACTTAGGCCTGCTGCGTTGCACCTGCGAAGAGCCAGTCCTCTCGCCGAGTGCCGGCTGGTGAACTCTTCTTCAGGAGGGTTTGCATCTTAAGATGTCCATCACCCATGCAGGAGCCTCGGGGGGAGCCAGGCACACCCAGCTCTTGGGAGGTAAGAAACTCCTCCCCTGTCATCCCCCTGTAAGCGAGCCCCAGGTCTGCTCCGTGGGGTGGGGTGGGGTCGGCCTTGCCCGGGGCCTCCTTCCGCTTCCGGCCACTCCCTCACTCCCCTACTGACACTCCCTGGGAAGGCTTCCTAATCAAAATCTTAAGGCACAAAGCTTCCGGTTGGGGAAACTGAAGTTAGAAGTTGGCCAGGCCATGCACGCTGGGCACCCCCTGGGCGCTGCCCCTTTCTAAGCCTGCCCCGTGATTTCGGGAGACATATGTGAAGTGCCACTCGGGGTCAGGCCTGAGCCATTTAACTAAATCCGCTGGCTCCCCACGGAATCAATTGCTCACATTTTTTCCCCAGACCTCCATGAAAAATGATTTGCAAAGCGCTCTCTCCCTCTTTCCTTTCTCTTTCTCTCTCTCCCTCTCTCTCTCTCTCTCTCTCTCTCTCTCTCTCGCTAAACTTGGGTGATGGTGTTCAAGGACTCCCCGAGATGTTTCTCTAACTGACAGCTTTATGGGGCAATAGCTGCTGATGTTATATGTGTCCTCAGATAGGCAGGTCTTTTTATACTGTGTGTGTCCCCATAAAAATGATTGGTTTTAAGTTGTTATTCTAATATTGCTGTGATTGTAACATTGGAGCCGACAGTCTCCAAAGGAGATGCGTATCGAAGCCTGATGAATAGAAGCGGGGAGTTGCCATCTGTCTGCGCGGCAGGGGGACCAGGCTGAGAGGCCACTGTCCGCCACTGGGTAGGGGCTGAGAGCCTGTTGTTTTTATGTTATTATAAAGATAATGATTAATAAGTGACAGCGTCGTAAATAATCAAAACTGCCTCCCGGACTGGGTCCACCCAGAAGCAGCGTATTGTGGCCTGAGGAGGGAGATGGGCAGGATCCAGAAGAATACAGACAGAAGACCACAGGGACAGACAGAGAGGGACAGACACAGAGGGGTGGGGGCCGAGGGGGAAAAGGAAGCAATAGGTTCAAATAGAGACAGGGAGAGAGGGTCACACGACGGCCAGACGGACAGCAGTAGGAACAAGGAGACAGAGAGACCCACGGACAAAGCCCAAGGCTGACACATGGACAGAGAGAGCCACGGATACACCAGACACACAGACAGACGCAGAGACACGGGCAGACACGGAGACGAGGAACAGATGTGACGTGAAGACAGATGAGCCAGGTCAAGGCAGACGGAGCCGGAGGGAGGAAGGGATGAAGGAAGCCGAGAACCGCGACCGGGAGACTCACGGAGGTCAGGGTGACAGACCAGAGTGGGGGAGACAAGTGGAAAGGCAGAAGTGGGCGGAACATTCCAGAGGAGGAGGCAGAGGGGTGCCCGGGTGGCTCCGTTGGTTGAGCGTCCCACTTCGGCTCCGGGTCATGATCTCGGGGTCCGTGAGTTCAAGCCCCGCGTCAGGCTCTGTGCTGACGGCTCGGAGCCTGGAGCCTGCTTCAGATCCTGTGCCTCCCTCTCTCTCTGCCCCAACCCACTTGCATTCTGTCTCTGTCTCTCTCAAAAATAAATAAACATTAAAAAAAAAAAAAAAAGAGTGGGGCTCAGGAGCCAGACAGCCTGGCCCCGGCCTGGTTCTGCCACCTGTTAGGAGCTGAGTAACCTCGGGCATGTTACTTAGCCTTTCTGTGCCTCAGTTTCCCCATCTGTAACACAGGGCAGATTCACGCAGCACTCAGCCCCTCATCGGTGGTCCCCAGCACCTCGGCATGCCTGTGGTGACAGAAGCGTGTGAGGTGGCTCCCAGTGCCCCCCCACCACATCATGTGACGAGCGTGGGCCGGGCCTGGTGACGGCTCCTACCAAACAGGACACAAAATGCCGGGGTGTTACCTCCGAGATCCAGCTACCAAGGCCCGGCCGATTTCTCTCTCCGGAGCTCTGGCTCTAGCTGAGAGGACAGCCCCGTGCTATCTTAAGCAGAGGCCCATGTGGCGAGGCACCAAGGCGGAGACCTGAGGCTGCCACCAGCCGTGGGACTGAACTCAGACAGGGATCCCTGAGGTCCGGCCTCGGGAAGCCCCGTCAGCCACAGGCTCCCGGCTCAGCCACACCCCATTCCTGACCCACGAATAAGACGACACGTGTTGTTTTAAGCCCCCGTCTTGGGGGTGGGATGTGTTATGCAGCCATTAATACCCGACGCAGACTTGGGTACCTGGTAACAGCTATGAGGAAACGGGGGGGTGGGCTTTGGGACAAGGCAAAAGTGGGTGCTGAGTGGGCGGTAAGGGGTGCGTTGGGCACCGTTATGTTCGCGGCTGGACCACCAGCACCCGTGAGAGTCTGGAATCACTGAATCCGAGGCCTAATAAAGATTTACTGAATGAATAAAAAGCAGTACCTGCTTCATAAGGACGTTACACGGATTTAAAGAATAAATGAAGGGCGCCTGGGGGGCTCAGTCAGTTAAGTGTCCGACTCTAGCTTTCGGCTCAGGTCGTGATCTCACGGTTTGTGAGTTTGAGCCCCGCATAGGGCTCCGTGCTGACTCTGCGGAGCCTGCCTGAGATCCTCTCTCTCTCTCCCTCCCTCTCTCTCTAAGTAAATAAATAAACTTTAACGAATAAGTGATACAGAGTGCATAGAACAGACCGGGCAAGGCAGGGTGCCTCCCCCTGTCGGCCGGGATGATTATTAGCAGGGGGGAGGGTGGGGAGACACAGAGGGAGGGACACGTGCAGACGGAGACCTCGGCAGACAGGCAACAGCAAGAGGGCAGAAACAGGAGGAGAAGGTGAGGGAAGGAGGCAGGGGATCAGCCCACCTGTCTCTCCCACCGGCTCGGCACCAACGTTTGTGGGAGCAGCAGGGGCACCTTCCTGGAGCCAGGATCAACAAGCCCTGAGTTATTTGGTCATGTGAGACCCCCTCCTAGAACCAGGGCAGGTGGACACGAACAGATCTCCCGTGGGGCTGGACACTGAGAGAGACTCGGAAAGGCTGTCAGCCAGAGGCAAACAGAGAGAAGCTTCTGGGTCTTACATTGCCCCATCTGTGTCATCCGCGAGCACTCGCTAGGTCCCGGATGCTGTGCTACGTGCCACACAAATAACGTCTTCTTTATTCCTCTCGGCAACCCTGTGGAGCGGGAAGAATTCTTATCACTGTCCTTTTACAGATGAGGAAACGGAGGCACCGACACGTTAAGTAACTTGGCCAAGGTCACCCAGCTAGTAAGTGCTGGAGAGAGATTCAGTCCCAGGCAGGTTGGCTCCAGATGCCTTGCTTAGCGTCACAAGGCTGTTCCTCGTGAAGCCCAAACGTTCTCAACCCACGGTCCATAAAAAGCTCCCTCCTGAGTTATATATAACATCGCAGTGACCCACAGCGGTGCACATAAACCTATGCCCGAGGCGGCCGTCCACACCTCGTGTCAGATTCTCTCGGGGGTCTGTTGCTCAAAAAAAGGTCTCACGTCGATCGAGGGTAGCGCACCTCTCCTCATACCCATTTTACAGAGGAAGAAACTGATCCCCAAAGAGATCATGCCTGGCCCAAAAGGATTCAGCAAATGAAGCTTGGGACCCTTGGGCCGTGTCCAGGACTCCTTTCCTGGGTGAGACGATGGCCCCCAGAGATCCCCAGGGGAATGGGAGGGGGCCTCTCTGGGCCCAGGGCTCATTATCTTGTGCTGATGGCTGCGGCGGAAAACCGTTTCCCAACACCGAATCCCTATGCCGCCCACCACCACCTGACGGTGACCCCGCAAGGCTCCCCCTCCTGGGGAACACCCAGGTAGAGGAAGTAGGGGCGGACCTTAAGAGTTGCCAAGGTACAGGGGCGCCCGGGGGGCTCAGTCAGTTAAGCGTCTGACTTCAGCTCAGGTCATGATCTCACAGTGGATCCGAGCCCCGCGTCGGGCTCTGTGCGGACAGTGTGGAGCACGCTCGGGATTCTCTCTCTCTCCCTCTCGCTCTCTGCCCCTGCTCCGCTCACACTTTCTCTCTCTCAAAAACAAATAAACTTAAAAAAAAAAAAAAAAAAAGGCTATCGCAGGGTCCACATAAACCAAGAACGGGAGAGGGGTTGTCCTCCCAAAAGATGCTCAGCAGACAAGACCACACGTCCACTAATCTCATCGTGTCTCCACGTATCAGTTTGCAGCTGCCAGGAAAGTGCTGTGTAACAAGCTTCACCCACATCAGTGGCTTAAAACAATCACCTCTCTCACTCACAAGGCTGCAAGTTGACCACAGAAGCCCTGTCCTTTGTGTCTCATATTGAGGCCCAAACTCAAGGCACAGTGACCATGTGGGCAAAGCCTTCCCCACGCCATAAGGCAGAATGTCGTGAATACATGAAGAAGCAGAATACATGTTTTCCCTTGGGCCTGGGCTCGGAACTCCCACGTCGTCCATCCAGCTTACATTCCGTTGGCCAGAAAGGGTCTCTGAGCAAGCCTGACATCGAGGGGCAGGGTGGGAATCTTTTCCAAAAAGCTAAATGGTTCTGTGATATGTGCTTTCCATACATTATCTGCCTTAATCCTCCAACAATCCTAGGAGGAAAAGACATTGGTTTTTCTCCATTTTACAGATGAGGAAACTGAGGGTCAGAGTGGTGATGTAGTTTACCCGCGGGAATCCAGGGGTCGGGGCTGGAACCCAAAAGGCATCCTAACTAACCACGCTCTTTTGCCTCCCCAGCACTAAGACACAATTTAGGGCCAGAGGATCCACCTCTGGGGACCCAGAGTCCACACACCCTAGAGGGCAAAACTCGGCTTTTAGCTGGGTGAGTTTAGGCAAATCATTTCCCATCTGTGCACCTCAGTCTCCCCACCTGTGAAATGGAAATGCTCGCACTTTCTTTAGGCAGATGTGAAGATTAAAGACAAGGCATGCCACACACTAGAACGTGGTAGGCTCCCCACGGAACTGGGAGGCAGTGACCCCCCCCCCAGGCAGTATGAGTGAGGGGGGGGAGCAGGGGTTGGGTAAAGGTCTCTTCCCAGGACGGCCATGTCGGTCACGCCCACACCCCGCTCTCCACCCCCCGCCCCCACCTCTCCAAAAAAAATCCGAGCTGACCCACAGCTAGAGAGGATCATGTGAACGAACAGTCAGCAACATCCATTTTCCAAGACTCTTGTCTGTTGTGCTGACAGAGAAACAGCCCGTGGAGCGTTTCGAGCCCATTTGGCAAAGGCGATTAATTTCTTCTCCGTGAAATCGTCTTTTCCCGAGTGTCCATACTGACACCCAGACTGAAGGAGAAAGGGACAGGATGCGAGGGCCATCAGTGGCACTCCTTGGCCTGCCAGGGGGTGTTCTGAGGGTGGATGCCACACTGTCCTGTCACCGCAAAGGCAACCAGGCTGGGGTCCACCGACATGGCACTTGGGCAGAGAAAATTCCGGGGCTCTCACATGCATGGGCGTGCCCACGGGGACGAGCTGGCGTGCAGCGGCCCGGCCGCCCCGTGTTCTCTGAGCCCCTTGCTGTGCCTGCAGGGCGTGACATCCCACTCCACGCCCCAAGTCATCAGGCTGCAGGCACAGCTCAGACCGAGGCCCTGAGCCAGGCCTGACCACATTGGAAGTGCCATCTCACAGTGGACAGAGCTAGGATGAGCCTTGCCGCCCCGGGGGTGGGCACCAAGTGTGCCTGGAGGGGGCCCCCGCCTCTCCAAACCCTGGCCTGACCCACCCAGCGGTGATTCTCTCTGAGAAGCCGCCCAGGCTTCCTTTCCCGCACCTCCTAGGCTAATTCCCTGACTTTCTCAAGACAGCTCTGCCCTGGGTCACTCGTGAGCCCCAAAGCCAGCAAGCCTGGGCCAGCCGACAAACGTCGTCTAGGAAAACCGTCCCTCTGCCCATAGCCACGTGGTACCACATGACCCTGATAGGCACATCCACAAGCCAACTAAAGCGGGTCTCTCTGACCCTCTGTGCACTCATACCAAGTCCCGGTTGCAAGAGACAGGCCTACTCAAACTGGCTTAAGCAAAATGGGAATGTAGGGGCTCATGGGAACAAAATTCCTAGGGGAGGAGAGACTGAGACTGAGCTGGATCCACGGCCCAAAAACAAAAACTTACTGAGACTCTATATCTTGACTCTGTTTCCCCCTAGGTTGGCTCTATTCTTCAGCGTCACGGGGTCCTCAAGCACCGCTAGGCTATCCTACCGCCTTTGCAACTGAGCACAAAGGCAATGTCTGTCTCCCCAAAGTCCTAGCAAAAGCTCCAAGGCGAGGACCTTACCCAACTCCTATGACCACCCTGGAAAATAAAATCACAGTGGCCAGGGCCTGGAAGGTGGGGATTGACCCTGCCTCGGTCACAGGTTCCTCCAGGGAGCAGGGACATGGGCGGAGGGGAAGATTCCTGCCCCAGCTGCTTGCACTCGGGGGCGAGGGGTAGGGAGGCATTCCCCAATAGTAAATCAAGAAGTCGCTACCACAAGATGCTGGATGGCCCCCCGCAGACATTCTACAGAATCTCTGGGATCGGGACTCCACACCTGTTAATGGGGGCTCATCCCGTTGATGGAGATACGAGGCAGGAAATCTGCAAGGCAATGATGTGTTCAGAGAGGCAGAGAAAGCCCGTCTGCAGAGAGCAAGAAAAATAAAATAGGACGTCCAGAGCAAAGAGACCTAGATCACTGAACGTTTCTAACTTCTGAGTCCCTGGTGAGGCCAGACTGACGCCTTTCCCATTAAGTCCGGGAGGGAAGGGGCCCTGGCTAGCACGCGTTTTCCTCAAGGAGCAACAACCCCGTTTCCCTTTGCGGAACCACTTCACCCACTCTGGGTTCACGTGGTCCAACGGCGGCTGCCCCAGCCCGCCCAACAGGGAGCATGTGACCCTGCCTAGCCAATCAACTCGCTCCAATGCCTCTCCTGGCCCTCGATTGGTTCAGAGGCAGGCACATGAACAAAGCCAGGCCAATAGGACTCGACTTCCAGGGCCTTTGTTGGAAGCTCTGGGCGGAAGGTGGCTCTTGAGGACTATGGGAAGGAGGGCTGTTGGCGTCCTGAAGCCTGAGTGAGAAGCCGACACGGAGGGAAGTGCACGTGACAGGTGGAAACGTATTCTGAAGACACTGTTAGAGCTTCTTGGGGTTTTTTTCTAATTTTTTAATGTTTTTATTTATTTCTGAGAGACAGAGAGAGAGACAGAGTGCAAGCGGGAAGGGGTATGGAGAGGGAAAGACACACACACATACACAGTCCAAAGCAGGCTCCGAGCCCCATGCGGGACTCGAACTCACGGACCGCGAGATCATGACCTGAGCCCAAGTTCACGCTCAACCCACGGAGCCACCCAGGCTCCCCTGTTCAAGCTTCCAGGTTCAGCTATGCCTGTAGGCAGACTCAATCCCCTGGAGCTTTGGACTATGCAAAGCAGTGAATACCCTTTTTTCTTAGTAAGTTAAAATCGGAGTTTCTGCCACTTGTAATCCAGAGAGTCCTGATTAATTGACTCTCCCTCAAGCCATGCTCCTCTCTTAAGTTCCTACTGTTTGCATAGTGACCCATGAAGAAGCAGATTGAAATCAGAAGGCTCCGTAGGGGCCTGGGGAGGGTGTCTGTCCCCGGAGAGTCTCAGTGGCAGGTCCCAGGGGCCACCAGCTATCCTTCAGATCCAACCGTGCCCATCGGAGACCGATCAGCCGGAGCTGCGGCATGGTCGCACAGCTCCACACAGCCCATCTGGCGGGTTTTGGGGTCACACCTCCCATCCACATCCTGGTACAAAGCCTCCCTTAGCCCTGTACCCAGGCCTCCTTTGCCACCAGTCTCTCCAGGAGAGGGAATGTGGTTAAGACCCTCGGGCACTGGCTGATCCCTTCTTGTCTCCTTGTAGAGGAGTTACCAAAGGACAGTGGTCCTGGGCTCTCCTCCTGCGGTGGCACGTGCCATTTGATAGACAGCCGAGCTCATGGTCAGCCCGAATCACCCACCCAGTGGCCACCACTCCTGCTGCACCCCCCACCCCCACCCCTGTCCCACCCCCAGCCAGAGCTCTGGGAACTGGACTGTCACAACACACCGGAGGGGTCTCTTGTGCCCTTTGTGAGACGGCGAGGTGAACGTAGTGCAAAGAGCACAGACTGTGAGGTCAGCTCTGGGACCCCAGGCAAGTCACTCACCCCCTCTGTAACTTCGTCCCCTCATTTGTGAAATGGAGGGGTGATGCCTATGTTTTAGGAATATGTAAGGAATACATGGGAGACAAGTGCCTGGCCCAGGGCCTGGCGTAAATACATGTCGCACGGAAGGAAGGAAGGAGGGCAGGGTGGAAGGAAGGAGGGCAGTAGGGAGGGGAGGAGGGAGCGAGGGACCAACCTAGCATTATATTCAGCACGTTAGAGATGCTGCGTCCTCGTTCATTCCCTCCTGGCACGTCTCCCATTTTGCACCCAGACAGCCCAGCCACTTTCTGTGGTTTTCCCACGTTTTGTCTGGTCCCGTCCTGACTCCACCCCCCTCACCGTTAGCCACCAGCCCTCATCCCCGATTCCTCTGCAGCCACACACACCCACTCACCAACCTGCGGCACAGCTGTATTGCCTCTGGAGAGACACTGAAGCAGCACCCTGGTGCGTCCAAGCCCCGAGAATCCCAGACATGCCCTTCGGACACAGCTTTCCCTTAGGCCTTCTCGTCCATCCTGGGAATCCGGGGCCGACAGACAGCCCATGCAGCCCGACAGGTCCCTGAAGCACCGCCCACCTGAGACAGCAGGCAGCAGGCACAGGTGCTTCTGTTTACAGAACACCCATGTTGTGCCAGGTTGCAAACTGGTGCAAACTCACTCCAGCCCCCAGATGTGTTTTGTGTGGCCTGACAGCTGTTTAAATATTTGAATAACTTATCAACAGTTAAATATCAGACAAGCTAACATCAAAACTCTCTTTGAACAGTCTAGAGATCTGGACCCACATAGCTGGGTAGTAGCAGCCCCTCTTGACTGGCACGGACCCCCCCCCCCATTTGCCATAGTCCTACCACCCTGGCCCCTTCAGACATTTGGGTGTAGGACTTCTGATGTAATAATAGTCAATTCCAGCATATAGATGAGAAACGAAGAAACGAAACTCTGCAATTTGCAGATGACATGATTATCTATGTGGAAAATTCCAAGGGATCTGCACACACGCGCACACACACACTCGCACTCCAAGAACTAATAAGTAAGTTCAGCAAAGTCCTAGGTTACAAGAGTAACACACAAAGATCAATTGCATTTCTAGATACTAGCACTGAACAAGTAGGAATGGAAATTAAGTACCATTTACAATTGCTCAGAAAAATGAAATGCTTAGGCATAAATCCAGCAAAATATTACAAGGATTCTATGCTGCAAACCACAAAATGCTGATGAAAGGAATCAAAGGAGATCTGAATAAATGGAGAGATATACCGTATTCATGGATCAGAAGACTCAGCATAGTAAAGATGTCCATTCTCCCCAAATTGATACATACAAGTTTAGCATAACTACTATCGAAATCCCAGCAAGATTTTTTTTGTAGATATAGGCAAGCTGATTCTAAAACATATACGGAAAGGCAAGAAACTAGAATTTGAGCATTTTGAAAAAGAACCAAGTAGGAGGAGCCACACTACCCACTTTTAAGACTTACTATACAGGGTCACCTGGGTGGCTCAGCTGGTTAAGCATCTGACTCTTGGACTTGACCCAGGTCGTGATCTCACAGTGCGTGAATTTGAGCCGCGTGTCAGGCTCAGCACTGCTGGTAGGGAGCCTGCTTGGGATTCCCACTCCCCCCCTTCTCTCTGCCCCTCCCCCCCCCCCATGTGCACATGCGCTCTCTCAAAATAAATTAAAAAAAAAAACACTATACAAAAATCAAGACACTGTGTTATTGCTAGAGCGACAGACACATAGAAAAAAGGAACAGAATAGAAAACCCAGAAATAGCCACACACTGGTACAGTTAACTGATTTTTGACAAAAGTGCAAAGGCCGTTCAATTGAGGAAAGATTTTTTTTTTCAATAAATGGCGCTGTAGCACTTGGATAGCCATAGGCTATATTTCTAAATAATAAATGTAATGGGAGAAGGGATGTCACTGTGTTTTCTACATAGCTCTACATCATGCACCTAGAACAGTAATTGGCACATAGTCAGTGCTTAATATTGGTCAAATGATGAGTACTCATAAAAGCTACCATTGCCTCAACACTGTGTCCCAGGGATGGGTGTTGTTATGTCCATATGATAGAAGGGACATGTGAAGCACAGAGAGGTCAGAAAACTTGCCCGATATCTCACAGCGCAGAGGAGGTACGGCCAATATAAAACATACGCGATTTAATACAATCTTCCATTGATCCCCTTCTGCCCCCTTTCTGCCGATGGAAGAAACTCCAGTTCAGAGAGATTACATGGATTTTAGGGACCCCACAGCCAGAAGGAGGCAGAGCCAAAACTCAGTGAAGAATCTGTCTGACCCCAGGACACCTGCCGCTGCTTTCCAAAGCCTTTCCGGCCGCGGGTTCTCAGGCCACCGCACCAAGCCACGCTGTCCGTCTCAGTAAACGCTACCTTTCTCGGTCTCTGCTCAGAGCCCGTTGGCCTCCGTGGCTTAGAGACCAGGGCTCCCAGCGGGGCGCTGTCCACTGAGCCAGCTCATGTATTCATTCATTTGCTTTCCATATTTCCAAACAGAAAGCGGCCGTTCCAGGCAAGGCAAATCGATAACCGCGCTCAGCGATTCGTCTTCATTCGTACCACATCCCCGCACTAGCCCCGGTGCTTTTCACCCGGCCTCCTCCTGATGGGTTCCCGGATGCTGACGAATAGGCT
This sequence comes from Panthera uncia, assembly GCF_023721935.1. Taxonomy (NCBI): domain Eukaryota; kingdom Metazoa; phylum Chordata; class Mammalia; order Carnivora; family Felidae; genus Panthera; species Panthera uncia. The sequence goes on from NC_064815.1 coordinate 15,544,036, forward strand.
TCTCGGCGGCGGCCACGCCGCGTTAGCAGATTAAATCGTTAATATCTGCATCGGTCATTTTTACGAGCCTCCCTTTACCCCAAACGCGTCACCACCCTCGCGTTGAGTACACTGTTAGTGATGCGGGCGGCCACGGTAAAGATGAAATGGCCACTCCTGAGGTTTTATTGGCTGCGAGCTTGGAGATATTGATTCCCGCCCCCCCCCCCTGCTTTTCTGAAATCAGGCATCCTGCCTGGGGTTGCAAAAATGCCCCTGCTCCCAGCACCCCAAAGAGGTGGGAATTACCATTAGCTCTTACGCTAAGGAAACTGAGGTTCTGGGATTTGCCCCAGATTACAGCAGACTTGAACTCGGGTGTGCATAACTCCGGAGACTATGCTCTTGACCAGCACCTACCTTGCCCTGTCTCCCTCCTTTAGCTCCAAGAGAGGGCACAGGTAGAAAGAGAATAGATGTTCAGTGTGATGGATGGAACGCTTGTGGCCCCCCCCCCACCAGTTCATGGGCTGAAGCCCTAAGCCCTAATGTGATGGTGTTGGAAACAGGGCCTTTGGGGGGTCATCAGGCTAGATGGGGTCATGAAGATGGCGCCCCCATAATGAGATCAGTGTCCTTATAAGGACAGGAAGCCACAGGGCATGTGCTCCCCACCCCGCCCCTCTACCATGCGAGGACACCGTGAGAAGGCGGCCATCACCAAGCCAGGAAGAGAGCCTCCCCGGGAAGCTGACCATGCTGCCACCTTGAGCTTGGACTCCCCAGCCGCCAAAACCGTGAGAAGCAAATGGCTGCAGCGTAAGCCACCCAGTCTGCTATTTTGTTATGGCAGCCTGAGCAGACTAAGACGTCAGAAGCATCACTCTGTCCAGGCCCAGAAGCATCACTCTGTCGGCCCAGGGAGGCAGGGAGCAGAGGGACAAGATGCCGGAAACCAGAGCGCAGGGTAGGTCTACCTACGCTGCCACCTTCCACTGCCCTCAGGCAATTCCGCAGACCCCAACTTCCCCACCCTCCAAAGCAGAAGAGAATCCAACGCACTCCCTCTTAAGTTCCAGAAGGTTTAGCTTTATCTCTAAAGGAGCAGACAATAAATATTTTGGGCTTTGTGGGCCATACAGCTCTTTCACGCCTACTCAGCTCCGCCATTGTGACACAAAAGCGGCCACAGACGACAGGTGGATGAATGGGCGTGGCTGCCTTCCGATACAGTTTTATGTGCGAAAACAGGCAACAGACCAGATGTAGCCTGCAGGCCACAACCTCGTGCCCTGGAGGATGGGGTTTTAGGAGCAAGAGTCTGTGATTTCTGGAACCGTGACACTGACCTGTCTTGGATCGCGCAGTGAGGTCAAGAGGTGGGAAATGCCAGCACCGGGAGGGGAGGAGCAAAGTCCGCCGCAACACGGCTGGATGAAATGCAAACCCTGTGGCATGGAGTGGAAGCCAAAGTGGAGTCAGCCGGGGCAACACGGCTGAAAACAAGCGTCATCATCATAATAAGAGTAGAAACCCTACGTCCTTACCGTGGTCCACAAGGCGCTCACGATATTCTCCTCGTGGCACTCGCTCTCTGACCTCATCTCTGCTGCCCCTCCCTGTACACGCTGCTGTCAGCCACACTGGCCTCCTCGCTCCTTCTCAAACGGCCAAGCTTGCTCCCACCTCGGGGTCTTTGCACATGCTGTTCCCTCTGCCTGGACCGTAACCACGGGGCTAGCCTGCTGGAGGATTAGACCGCAGGGAACGCCGGCAGGCTGTTCCAGCTGAGGCCATCCTAGACCAGCTAGCCCCGGGCCGGTCTACCAGCTGGCCATGAGTGAGTCTGTTCAAGACCAGCCAAGCCTGGTCCAGATCAGCAGAACACCGCAACCAAACTGCAGACATAAGAACTAATAAGTCTTCGTGTGAGAGATCTTTGTTACGCAGCCATAGCTAACTGGCACCGGAGGCTGTGCCCCCAACTTTCTGTATGAATAATATAAGCCTTTACTCTGTCTCGTTCTCCAAAGTCTTCATCATGAAAACGAGAGAATCGTGAAAACCGTCCTCCTTCCCTTGCCTGATGTTTCAGCAACATTCAGCGGTGGAGCTGCTAAACTTTTCCTCCCCTTGGCTTTTATGGCACCAGGGTCGTGTGGTTCTCCAGCTTCCTCTCTCTGTTCCCAGGTCGATCTGACTCCGGAGTCTGAACTCCGTGCCTTTCATCGGTGGTTGGCTGACTGGATACCAGGGAGCCTTGGGGTTCCGTAGGTACGAAGCCTCAAGGAACATCTAAGCGGAGTCAGCGCCCTACACTCTTTGTCCCTCTCTTTGACTACCCATGTCCCCCCAAGAATCGTGAGCCCTTATGTCCTCTCCTTATCCACAGCCTTCATCCAGAACCATGTACTTCAGATAATCTTGAACTCGGCTATTGACCTCCTCTGGACTTCCCTGGTTCCTGACCCCATTTCCTGTTGAGGCCTCCTGCCTCTCCTTGGCTATGAGACTCTCTGTTCCGCCTTTTCATCTCTGTCCTCTGACTTCTTTCCAAGACTTCCAGCCAGACTCACCAGTTAGATAATGCCTCTTTGGACTGAGCTGTTGTTCTGACCAACATGGCTCCCTCCAGATCCAGCACCCAATGGTTGACAAACACCCTTGGTTCACCCTACCCTGTGAGTGGGACTGGGATACAAGGTCATGGGTTTTTTTTTAATTTTTTTCAACATTTATTTATTATTGAGAGACAGAGAGAGACAGAGCATGAGCATGGGAGGGGCAGAGAGAGGAGGAGACACAGAATCTGAACGAGGCTCCAGGCTCTGAGCTGTCAGCACAGACCCTGACGCGGGGCTCGAACTCACGAACCCAGCAAGATCATGACCTGAGCCGAAGTCAGACGCTCAACCGACTGAGCCACCCGGGGGCCCCTACATGGTCATGTTTAATATTCGTTAACAACTTTGGCAGTTGATTTAGCCTTCTTCTCCACCCCCGAGTCCCTGGGGACTTTGATGTCCAATGTGAATGGACCAGTCCCCATCTTCACCTCTGGCCCTTAGCCTCCGCATTCCAATGGACTTCACTTTCCATCCACTTCAGCCGCCCACATCCATGTCCCTGACATGCTCTACCTTCTGCTTGAGCTTGAATCCCAGCCGCCTACCTACCAGCCACAGCCTCCCACCATTTCAACCAAGCCCTCCACTTGCATTCTTTCTTATTCACAACACCTTCCGTCTCTTCCTAGCCCGCTCTCCATCAGTGATCTCCTCTCTTCCTTGTATTTTCAGCCTCTCCCTCTCACTCATCCTCACCGTTCGGTCATGACAAATTCTTTTCAGGCTGGAAAAAAAAAATGAGATCCCTCCAGTAGCAGATGCTCTCAGTACCCTACCCTCAGTTTTTACTCTTGGCCCATCCACCTTTGCTCCTATAACACCTCCTTCTCTCTTGGCTTCACCTGGCTGACACCTACATGTCCCTTAAAACTCAGCTCCAGGGAATCTTCCGGACCCTCAGCTTCCCAGTCTGAGCTCCCACAGTCCCCTCTACTCAAGCCTATCAGAGCATTTACCACACTGAATATGAACTGTAGCACCTCATCACCGTGATACCAGGGCTTTGGCACAGGGACTCCCCTGTCAGTAGACTCAATACATGTTTGTTGAGTGAACAAGTGATCTCCATTCCCTTCTGGCCATTGGAATAGGAAACTTACTGTCTTTTCACTTCCCCCTCGTCCTTCCCTAGTTTAATGCCAATGCACATAGTAGGTGCTCAGTAAATATTTGCCGAGTGAATCAATGAACAGAAGACACAAGAGACCGGCGTCCACCCCTTCCTCATTTTTACAAGAGAGCCCTGGGGAGCAGAGACAAATCAAACTGAACTTCCTACAGTTTTGCTAAAATGGAATTTGCCAAAGACGTCCTGAAAAATGGATTTAATTAGGCCCGTTAATAGGGGAGTCATTGGTGGCTAAGATTTAAAGCTGTGGCTGGGAAAGGTATCGATGATTTTACCATTTTAAATTATACAGGAGGTTATTCCTTACTCCTGCCTTAATTAGAAAAATGCATCTCGACGGAAGCTCAGCTTTGGTGGGAAATAAAGCCAAAGGTAGAGGCATGATCCGCTATTTCATCGAAATGGAGCATCAGGTATCACAGCAGACCATGCGCTGGTTCAGCCCAGATGTGCTCCAGATGAGAGAAGGGGGTTAGCAGCACCGCGAAGCCAGATCTCATTACGCTAACGAGCGTCAGTGCAACTCGATGTGGCTTTTCATTGCAAGAAACATCCAGGAGGGGGAAAGGTGCGGTGGTCCCTAATGACAGCACGCCATTCCGCCCAGGTTTCCAGAGCCCCGTGGATTTCTTGCATTCCGTTCTGCCATTGGGCAGCTGTCGAGGTCCCGGCTCCCATTGGTTCTGCAATCAGATCCTGGAAGAGACACGCCTTTATTCTCACCGGGAGCAGAAAATCTCAGCTGTTTCCCAGATTCTGGAGCCAAGTAAAAGCTCCCTTTGGGGCTCTCGCTTCCTTCAGATACAAAGAGCCTGGAACACCCACTGGAACCCTTCTCCAGGGACCTAGAAAATGTCTGGATACCTAATAGGACATCAACCATTCTATAAATCTTTATTGAATATAAGGAGGTGACAGACACCATTCTAGGCAGAGCTGGGACCAGGGTGAGGCAAGTGAGGAACTCAACTCAGGCTAAACTTAGGAGAGTGATTGAAAAAAAAAAAAAACTCAGCAATCAAGATAACCAAAATTTTTATGCAATGTTATTAAAAACAAAAATGAATGCAAAAGCATCTACGATGAACAAAATATCAAAATTTTAATCACAGAGAGGATTCTAAGCCTGTGCTTGGAGGACCTGCCTCACCCACCCTACCCATCCCCAGCCCGGGTTCTAGGCATCGGGGGTACAACAGCGAGCTGATCAAATCGCCCCCCTCACACAAATGCCAGGGTGCGTGCGAGACAAACGAGGAACACAACAACTGAGTCAAGTACACAGGGCTGGGGAGGGGTCTTCTGGAGGGAGATAAAGCCAGATGGGGGGTATTTCCATTATAAACATCTCAAAACCCCCTCCCCGCCCCAGACTTTCTACTACCCAGTGTAGCAGAAGGAACAGGGACTGTTGGGTCACTCCAAGGCCAGCTTGCAGCCCCGTGACCCACCCGCACTAGGTCTTAGGGCAGGTCACTTGCTTTCCAGAGTCCCTTCTTGGTGCTCCGTCATCTGAGGCATGTAAAGGCGAAAAGCCCATAATAACAAAGGCGTTTGGGAGCTATCACTCTGCAGGGAGCCCCACGCCAAGTTACCGTGTTCATTCCCTCACGTAACCCTCACCATGTATATTTCCATCATGGGGGAAGCTGACACCTGATGTTGAGCAGCCTGCCCGGGGAAGGCGAGGCTTTGAGGTTCTCCGGGCCAAGTTCAAGTCCGTAATGTTGGGCACCTCAGAGCCAGGGTCTGTGCTCCTTCTGTGCCTAAGTGACCTCAGGCAAGTCCCTGGATCTTTCTGAGCCTTGTTGTCCTCATCTACAGAATGGGGATACTCAGGGGGGTCCCCCTCTGGGACCACTGAAGCCAGGCGTCTGGCATATGGTGGGTGCCCCATAGAAGTGAGTGCCCCCTCTTGCCCCTGCCCCTGCCCTGGCCGCAGTACCAGTCTCCAAGGTGACGGGGCAGAGTCGGCGGGTGAAGTTCAAACGCAGCCCATTTCCAATTTTCCTGACAGCCTATTTCATGGATCACAGAGACGCAAGTACAGCTGCTTATTCAACAGAGGAAAGAATGAATTCATTTTCATTCCTTAATACCCGATGTGACCTATTCTCGGTTGATCTCTCCTTTCCAAGGCTACAGCCCTTCCCGCGGACTTTCAATTTGGCCAGAAAAAGAAAATGTGCGGTAATGACAGAATATCCTGCCTGGAGAATGCTGGGAGCCGAATCACCACCGTGCTGGTAATAAGTCCAAATGAAAGATATTATGTCACCTCGTTTGAATTAAACAGATGAACTACAGTCCTAGACCATTAAAAATGAACCAATCTGCTGGAATGCTTCCAAGCTCTCAGAATTCAGTGCCCCTAAAAGGTGCTCGGCTCTAGCGGGGTTTTATATCCTCATTTTCCGCCAATAATTCCTCCGCTCTGTGAACGTGGAGGAATAATTTGGTGAAAAGGAAGCTGACCCTTCAGCAGTGGCCTCTTTCCAAGGACGGCCCTGGCTGTGCTAACTCAGGGCCAACCAAGCCCCTTGCTGGTGCCCTCTGCCCGGGAGCGACCGGTTGGGGGTTAATCCAGAAGCCCCGCAGAGACACAGGGCAGGCAGCCAGGGCCCCATCTGCAGACTGGGTGATGGTTAAGTACCCCGGCAATGTTTTCTCCACCGGGAGCTTGGAGAGGGGGGCTCCCCACCTGCACCCCAAAAGCCCAGAGAGAGAGGCAGTTGATAGCGTGGCCTCCCTTTACAAACAGGGAAACTGAGGTGCCTAGGGTCACACGTCCAGCGTGCCCGGGGGGGCGGAGGCTGCCGGGGCCCTCCCAGTCCCACTCTGCCATGCTCCCACTCCCTGTGCCCCTGAGCACACAGCTCCCACGGTGTCCCACACCGGCCCTTCCGTGACACAAGTGGCTTCTCCCTCAAGCGCTGCCCCCCGCTTGGTCCGTGGCTCAGGCACCGCTTCCCCTGTCGGAGAACCCGTGTCCCTGTCTGCAAACCTGTTACGCTCGGGTGCCCCTCAGAGTCGACTAGACCGGGAGCCAGAAAATCTGGCTGCTGAGTGCCAGCCATGGTGGCCTTCGGAGATCTCCTTCTGCTCACTGAGAGTCAGCGTCCTCATCTGTAACTTGGGACTTAATAAGCACTTCGTCTGCCAGGGTTCCCCACCCCGGCACCAGAATCCCACCCAGCCCCCGTTCAGCCTCCTTCTGGCTTTAGGACTCAGCACCTGGCTAAGATATAACCCTACCCTCTCATTTAACCCACCCCCAAAACGAGCGACTCCAGCTTGCCTTACGTTGATGATAAAGGTTTCGTGTCACCACAGGATACTAGGGGTGATTAAACCTAGTGAATTTCCGAAGCATCAGTCACTGCTATGGATGCTTTATGTTTGTGCATTCGGCAAAATGTGACGGAGCACGAGGGCTCAGCAGGGTCAAAACCTGCCTGACCTCCCTGACACGCTCCCTGACCTCGAGGATATCGAGAGCCGGCATTTACTGGCCCCCTTTCTCAAAAGAGGAAACCGGTTGAGGAGGCTTGGATAACCTGACATGGCGGCCGGGAGGAGGCAGGACCTGGGGTGGGGGGGGTGGGGGGTCCATGTCTGTCTGACCCCAGAGCCCACACCACCAAGGACTTGCTGGTAGTTTGGGGCCCGAGGGCCTGGCAGGCCAGCCCGGGCATCTGAGAACGCACTGCCCACGACCCTGGGTCTCACCAGAGGGTTCCCAAGCTGGAGTGTGCGTGCCTCAGAAGGTCCGGGGAGGAATGTCTTCACAAACCTGTGGGTCTGACAGGTGAAGCGGGTTTTCAGGGGTCATTTTGACTACATAGGACTCCAGCTCGGGTTACGACGGCCGCCTCAGGTTGCTCGGGACCGTTCAGGAAGGTCTCCCATCCCAGAAACCCCCTCAGTCACCTGCTGAACGGAGACAGTAATCCCCACAGACTGCTTACCGCCCTGCGTGTTCTGTGCTCAGGGTGGCCTCGGCTGACCGGGAGGGACCCCCTTCCGCCTTGCCTGGCGGGGCGCTGGTCTCCCTCTGATGGTCTCCTGAGACCCCCCCACCCCACCCCGGGTCAGTACTTATGTGCCGCCTGAGGCAGACAAGGTGGACAGACACTTGGCATCCACTCTGGGGGCCTTGACCTCTCCACGCCCCACAGCCAGAAGCCCCCAGATCGTGAGACACAGCGTCTCCAAGCCGGTCCTGCCACAAGCTTGGGGGAACTTGGGGGAGGCTCCGGGTACTTCGGGCTTGCTGAGTGCTTACTAGCCTCACTGAATCCTCGCCACGGCCTGAGGGGCCATGACCCCGCAGACGAGGCAACTCTAGCAGGCTCCAGTGACAGCCCCACCCAGGTCCTGTTGGCCCTCCAGGGTTGTCAGCCTCCATCGTCCGGACGGTACTGAGTGATGGCTTCTCCCCCCAGCGTGCACCTGTGCTCCGTCTCCCTCCGCCCTCCTCTGCCTCAGGGCTCCTCAGGCATCACAGGGGTTTGCTCAGGGAGCCCATGGCTAAACCCCCAGGCCCCTGAGATGTGCTCCATTCAGCCTCTGAGAGGCCCAAGCCGATTCCCACATTCTCTGGAACGCCCCCATTACTGGCTTCCCTGCCCTCCCTGTCTTGCAGCCCCACCTCTTCACGGGGATTCTTGGGACCCCCCCCCCCCAGATAAACTACTGGATCCAAGCCCAGGCCTTAAGGCTGCTCTTGAGGGAACCCAAACTGAGACAGAAAGGTTAGGTAAGCCGCCAGGGATCACACAGCTGATAAGCAGCATTGCGCGGATTTGAACTCAGACCTCTGAGCGTTTGCTGGTTACTTTGCTGGGCGGTTCTCATACTTGCTCTAGGGAATATTCTTGCCCCTCCTCATCCTCAGGCTGCTTCTCCTCCGCCCTCCCCCCCCCCACCCCCTCCTCCACACGCTGAGTCCACAATGAAGACCACAAGATGGGGTCTTGCCACAGCTAACGGGAGCTGGGTGACGAGCCCTGAGAGAGGATCACCCGCTTTCGGCCACCCCAGCGTCCCCCTGCTTCCTGCTGTCCCCCACCCCTCATCCCTGCCCAAGGGGGCAGCTCTGTGACCTCATCTTCAGCTAAAGCTGAACATTCGTAAGGGCCATGTTTTATGGCCCAATAATGCAGGCCACAGATGCCCCAGTGATTCGTCCCATCCCTAAGCCGAACCTCATAGAATCATTCAGATGGAAGATGAGGCCCGACTGTTGAGGAGAAGTGTCTGCTCTGTTCATTACGTGCAATTAAAATGATTGGAAGCTTTCTTAGTCTGGGAGGACACTTCTCAGCAATTTGCAGGGGAAACATCACATCAGAGACACTTAAAGGCACGCCTATCGCAAGGGAAAAGGGGGAAGTAACCTAAATGCTCACCGGTTAGAATGGACGAATCACGACGCTCATCAATAGGATACCCTACAGTACGGGAGGTGAACTTGAGCTGCGACACAGCACAGAGGAGTCGCACGTGGTGTTGAGCATAAGTTGGAAAAGCACACATCAAGAACGCCATTTATATCGATTGATAGCATGCGACACAATTCCATGTTGGCTCAGGGGTACGTCCTCTTCTACCCCCAAGTACAGAGACGTGCGTCAGATTCAATGGCGAGCGTGAGGTTCTGGACTGCCACGGACAGAGAATGGGGAGGGGTAGATGGGTTTGGAGGTTTATCAGTAATCTCTTTTTTCTTTTTTTTATAGTGAGAGAGAGTTGGGGGGGGGGGGAGGGGCAGGCAGAGGGAGAAGGTGAGAGAGAGAATCCCAAGCAGGCTTCTCACTCAGCATGGAGCCCGACACAGGGCTTGATCTCACAACCCCAAGATCATGACCTGAGCCAAAATCAAAAGTCGGATGCTTAACCGACTGAACCATCCAGGAGCCCCTGTAATGTCTTCTTCCTTCCTTCCTTCCTTCCTTCCTTCCTTCCTTCCTTTTCCTTTCTTTCTTTCTTTCTCTTTCCTTTTTCTCTCTCTCTTTTCTTTCTTTCTTTCTTTCTTTCTTTCTTTCTTTCTTTCCTTCTTCCTTCTTTCCTCTTTCTTTCTTTCTTTCTTTCTTTCTTTCCTTTTTCTTTCTCTCTCTCTTCTTTCTTTCCTTCCCCTTTCTTTCTCTTTCTTTCTTTCTTTCTTTCATATGTCCTAAATAATTTTAACAGCTGGGGGTGGGGCAGAATGCAACTCAGAGGAAGAATTTCCTTCTTTTGGAACAGTTCACCCCTCCAGGCCATGGCTAAGCTTTGTCTTGCTCCCTGCAGAAGGTAGAAAGTCCAAGGTCCTGTCATCGGGGACCCAGGTCCATCCCTGGAACCACCTGCTCAAGTCCCAAGTGCACCTGAGAAGGGAGGTACCCACCACTTCTGGCCCCCAGGAATGCCTCTCACTACCCCGGGACAAGCACTGCCTGGGCAGGCTAAGGATGGAATGAGCTTCAACGAGACAGTGCATGCCAGCAACTAGCTAGGTGCCCGGGGTGCAACACGTCCTCCATATCCGGTCATTCTACGGCCTGGCACCGGGCCCAGGAGTTCCCAGTGCCGCAGCCTGCGCTGGGCTGTGCCTCTCAGGGGAGCACACTCACCCCACTGCCCGGTGAGCACACAGGGGCGCTCCAGAGTGAACAAACACGGGTCCTTGGCCAGACGCAGCCAGACAACGGGGCCTCCAGCAAAGAGAACACGGTGTCCATCGCAGGGTCCCAGGGGAGGCTCTGGGATAAGAGAGCTCGGCAGGGGGAACCTTGGGGGAAAATGGGCACCCTGGAGGGTGATGCTGAGAGCCGGAGGGTTTGTGGTTTCCAAAAAGTGTGTGCGTGTTTATATATATTTGCATATGTCTTCATGTGGATGTGCTTACATATGCATATACGCATGTGGATATATATTCTTGTGTGCACTCACATATGCATATTCTTATGTATTCATACATAAACATACCGTGAATGTATTTGCATCCGTACACATACGTACTTAGGTATATATGCATACATATGTACGTATGCACATACACTTGTGTATTTTTTTCATGCAAACACCTATACTGTCTTGAATAGAAGGTTCCATGAGGTCGGCCAGCGCTGCCACGGTGAACCTAGGGGCAGACCCTAGCCTGGGTGTTTCCTGTCCGCCCGGCTGGGGGAGCTGAGGTTCAGAGAGGTTGAGGTGGTCACGGGATGTCACCCGGGTGGAGGACACGGGAGTGGAACCACAGCAGGCCAGAGTCCCAAGATGGAGAGGGGCAGTCACTCTATTCATGGAGCACCGTCCAGCCTACCGTCCCCCCGCCTCCCCGTTTTATTTTCCCCACAGCACTTCTGTCGGAAATGAGCCTGTGTGTCCCCCCGACTCTCGACTGTGAGGCCCAGCAAGGAGGGACTGCCCGGCTGTCTGTAGAGGGTCTAACAGAACACTTAGCACTCATTTCTCTTCAACTAATGTTTGTGGAGGGTTTAATCGCCACCACCCATTTGGGGCATCGTTAAGCACGGCTCCAAAGCGGACGAGCTGAGGCTCGAACCCACGCTGATCTCACCTCTGAGACACTAGGCTCTGCCCTTCCTCACAGCCCTTACCACGGCGCATGCCGTTCGGCGTGCTTCAGAAGGAGGCCGTGCCGTTTCTAGAAGGCCATGCTGCCCTGACCCAGAGGCTCGTGGACCCCGCAGCTGGCCTTGACCCTGCTCTTCCTCGAGCCCCCGGATACGGCCCCTCAGCAAGCCCTGAGTCCTGCCTTCTAGACACACCCAGGATCTCCCAACTCTGTGGCCACTCGGTGGTCCGGGCCCTCCCTGTCACTCCCGGATTCCTGCACTGGCCCCACCCAGCTCCCGGCCCCACCCTGCCCACCGGACGTGCCCCCATGCATCGGCCTGCTCCAACTCCGGTCTGCTCGTCACTGCTGACGAGTCTCCAGCAGCTCCCAACTCACCAGGGCCACAGGTCCTAGCCTCCCCGAGAGAATAAGGAAACAAAATCTCTGCCCTTGCAAAGATATTCGAGCAGAGGGAACCAGCAATAAGGAACCGACACATCGAAAGACTTGCAAATTGCACTTAATGCCATAAAGCACGTAAGTTAGAAAGTGACATAAAGAATAACAGAGGGATGTTCTTGTAGAGGCCAGGGACACTTTAGCTGAGGCTTGAAGGCCAAGGGGCTGAGGGAAGAACATTCCAGGTAGAAACTTTTTTTTTTTTTTTGGCCAGTGCAAAGTCCCTGTGGCAGGTAAGAGCTCCAAAATAAGAAAACAGCCAACATGACCACACCTCGAGGTGAGGAAGGGGTAGGGTGTGATGTGGGACCAGTGACCAATGACATCCTAAAGAAATGCAACTCAGAAGGGGCTCAGCCAGGAGGCACACCCAGATGTCATGATATGGCAAAGCAGAGGCCACAGACCCCGTAGGAGATGTCCCCAGGAAGGTGGTCCTTGCCTCTCTCTGGCCATAAGTCCTTTTTCTACCCACCTCCAGCCCCAGCCACTGATGTAACTGGTGCCAGGACAGCATTGTCCTCCCTCCCACACCCACCCCGCCTCATAGACCCATCACCATGGGAACCGGACCAGCCAATCAGAACACTGCCCTTTGAAAGGCCACCTTATAAATTGAGCCACATCTCCCCCAGACAAACCACACTCACCATTCAGAGGCCTCCCAGGGTCCCCTCCCCCTGGATAAACCAGATCATCTGTCCCTCACTTTCCTCCAGGGTACAACAGGGGAGTCTGCTGCTTGGAATGCTCAGGACCAAGCTCCAGGCCTCCCATCCCCCAGCTTAGAGCCCCAGTCACCCGCGTGGCCACACCATGATGCAGGAGCCACTCAGGGGCCCCTGAGACTTCTGGGCAGCAACCTGGGAAACGCGTGGAGAAGGGAGAGTGACTTGCTGAGCCTGCGACAGTCCAGCCTGGGGACATGCAGGGACAGTGACACCAGCCTGCTGGACAGCGGGTATGCGGGGGATGAGGAGAACAGCGAGGTCAGCCTGGTGGCCAGGAGACACATCGTGAGGTTGCACAGAAGTCTCAACACCCAGACAGACAGCGCCCAGAGCAGCCAGCTGTGTGCCGTCTACTCCCCCAGCCAGATAAGGAGGCAGCCGGGCGCACAGAGCAGACCAGGCTGGAGGGGAAGAGCGACACCAGCCTGCCCGGCAGCGGCATCGGCAGCGGGGCCAGCAGCCTGACCAGCATGAGCTTCATCAGTCTGGGCAGCAGCGCCCTCAACTACCAGGTGAGTAGCGGGCTGTTCAGTTCTGCCAGCAGCCTTCCCTCCAGCCAGGCCAGCAGCCGCCAGGGCACGCGGGAGGACGGCGGCGTGCAGACCGGGGTGAAAAGTAACACCAGTCTGCAGGAGGACGGGGCCGGAGGCAAGGCCAAGGCCAGCGACCAAGGTCGGGGGCAAGGCCAAAGCCAGGCCACCGAGGGCGAGCAGCCTGCCCAGACGTGCGTGCCTGCATGAGAAGGCTCACCGGCCACCAGGGTCTTGAAAACTGGACGTGAACCCCCAGCAAGCCTGGACTTTACCCAGAGCGGTTACAGCCAAGCAGACGCCTTTAAAAAGCACCAAGTGCGTCCGAACCTTGGGTGGAGAGCCCCGTTGGTAGCAACGACTGTCGGCGGCAGGGTGACGCGTAGCAAGACTCTGAAGCTGTAGCAGGATCCTGGGGGGCTGGGTCTACCCTCCCCTGGTGATACCACTGCGAGCCCCAGTGACGAGCCACCTCTAACAGGATCCGTCAATGGCAAAACCATCTGTATGGAGAACCGTCACGGCGGGATCGCCAGCCAAAACTCATCAGTGGGGACGACTGCGGTCAGCAGCAAATACCAGCTCTGTTTTAGAACCATCTGATGTCAGAACCTCCCCTGGAGAAACCGTGCGAAGTGGTGGGCACCGTCTACAATCAACACCAACCGTGATGAGCTCAGGAGAAGCAAGCACCAGCCGCGGCTGGGACCGTCCACGTCGGGAGCCAGCTGAAGGAAGCACCATCGGCGGGAAACCACAACCCTGGGGAGCCGGATCCCTACCAAGCTCTGCAAGATGTGCTGCCTGCGAGAGCCAGAGAGGCTCCGGACGGGGCTCCCCGAGGCCCCGTCCCTGTCTCGATGTGCATCTCCAAGGAGGTAGAGGCGAGAAAGGAGCCCAGACACCTTCTCAGTTGAGATGGTTGGGACTGCTTCCTATGGCAGGACAATGCCATGGTCAATGCTTAACGGTGACAGAAACCAACCCAGCCAAGCATGGCTGGGATGAGACAGCTCTGAGCCGTTTAGCAAAAGTCTCCTGGACGGGTGGGAGGGCTGAGGACGCTTGCCTGCCCCTTCTCAGCACTATAAAGCCCTTCCCCGGGGGGACTGACCGTGAAAACCCTGGGGAGGGAGCGTGTCCACAGAGGGGCGGAGGTCAGAACAGTCACGAAGACATCCACTAGGTACCAGAAAGAAAGCTGAGGGGGCACCAGAGACAATAAAAAGTGTCTGGAGAGGCTGAAAGGGTGTGAGGTTCGTGTGTGTGTTCCCGGCCGAGGTTACAGAGACAAACTCAGACGCACTAAAGAGCCGTGTTGACAGGAGGGCTTAGCTATCAACTCTGTTACCTCCAGGCTGGTGATCTGGGGGAAAATGCTTACAATTTTGGAGCCTGAGTTTCTTCATCTGGAAAATGGGAACGATAACCTCTATGTCATACATAGATAGAAGGGTCATGTGGATTACGTGAAAACGGCTTTTTTAACTTTATTTATTTTGAGAGCGACTGAGACAGAGTGAGTGGGGGAGGGGCAGAGAGAGGGAGAGAGAGAGAACCCAGGTAGGTTCCGAGATGCCAGCACAGAGCCCGACACGAGGCTCAGTCTCACAGACTGCAAGATCACGACCTGAGCTGAAGTCGAGAGTCAGACGCTCAACCAACTGAGCCACCCGGGAGCCCCTAGGTGAAGTATTCTTGACCAAAACAAAAACCAGAAAACCAAAACCAAAAACAGACAATGGACCCATAGCATCTGCTTAGAAGTCGAAGCAGATCAGCAGATAGTTTGCTAGGTTTCAGGAGTTAGCGGTTCCGGGTTCAAGGGCATCGCGTGTCTGGACTGCTGAGGCCCTTCCTCTGGAGCGTGAGTACGTTCTCCCCCGCTCTCCTCCCAGCAAAATTGCTTAGCGGGAACAGAGCACCCACAACCCAGGCCCCTCCCAGCCCTGCCCAAAGGGGTCCCTATCCGCCCATCGCCGCCCCCACCCCCATTGCTGCCCTGCTCTCCTGTCTCAGAGGGTGACAGAGGGCACACAGAGGCAAAGTTGTAGGCGCTGCTGCATGCTGAGCCCTCGGTGTGGAGGCCACAGACCGCTCGGGCACAGAGTGGCCACCTTGAGCTCACCACCGTCCCCTGACCACCTCCTCCTGTCTCCTTTCTCAGCAAACGCCATCATCTCACTCCATTGTTCGGGCTGGACCCTCATCACGAGGGGGGTCTACCCCTGCCTCAGCCCCACCTTTCATCAGTCCCTAACACCGCCCCTCCCCCACTGCTGACCCCCTAATCCAGGCCCCTTCCTCCCCGACCAGTGGTTCCCCGCCCTGCCTGCACAGTGGAGTCACCTGGGGAATATCTACAAGATACAGATGCCCGGGCCACTCCAGAGACCTGGACTGGGCATCAGTAGTGGGTTTAAAGCTCCCCGGGTGATGAAAATGTACAGCCAGGGCTGGGAAGCACCTCTGCCCTTGCTGTGTTCCCCATCAAATGCACTTTCAAGCCCTGGGGTCTAAAACTGACACCTGCAGGAACCAGGAAGTTGCTACAAGGGAGCAGGGGAGGGGCTTTGGCACACTGCAGAGCATGCAACCCACACAAGGAGAGGCCAGAGGTTCAAACCTCCTGATTTTTTAGATATTTTTAACATTTACTTTTGAGAGACAGCGAAAGCGTGAGCGGGGGAGGGGCAGAGAGAGAGGGAGACACAGAATCCGAAGCAGCCTCCAGGCTCTGAACTGTCAGCACAGAGCCCGACGCGGGGCTCGAACTCGTGAACAGGCGCGCCTCAAATCTCCTGATTTCCAAACGTGGGGCACAAAATCAAATTCTCTCCAAAAAGCGGGGGTAGTCACTGAAAACATTTCTGAAGGCAATTTCAGAACCACACACAGAGGCTTCTGCTTCTGAATAGAGAACACAGCGATCTTTCTGAAACAAAACTTGGCTTCTCTTCCCTAACTGCTTAAAAACTTCCGAATTTCCCCGCGGGCCAAAGGATTTGACACGGCCTTCAAGGCTCTACAACAAGCTGACCTGAATATGTTTTCCTTACCTGGACTCCTGCCACCTCCCCCTAACCCTCTCTAGACCACCTCAAACCTGTCGTGACTTACGTGCAGTAACGTACTCGTTTTCGTGTACAGTTCTCTGGTTTTTGATAAGCACACGTGGTCAGCACACCCTCAATACCAAATAGTTCCATCGCACCTCAAAAATCCCCTTTTGCCCCTTTCGGTCAGTTCCTCCCACCCCAGCACCACTGGCCAGTTTTCTGTCCCTCGTCTTCCAGAATGTCACACACGTAGAAGCACACGTTGCTAGGAGCCTTACAAGCCTGACGGCTCTCACTTGGCCATTTGTGACGCACCCGCGTTGTTTGCTGCTGAGTAATGTTTCATGGTCCATCAGGTCTCTGGTTGAGAGGCATTTGGGTTGTTTCCCAGTCGGGGACGTTACGAAACGACTAATAATCACTTACGTACAGGCTTTGGTATGAACATAAGTTTCTCACTTCACTCTGCTGAGCACCCACCAGTGGGATGGCTGCCTGGCACGGAAGGGTGTCTAGCTTTGTAAGGACCCACCGAGTCACTTTCTGAAGGTGGCTTTCCTTTGTGATTGCCAGCAGTTTGTAACTTCCCGAGTTTGGGTTTTTCATTTTCGCCCTCGAAGTCCCTGTCCATTATCTTAACCCTAAGAGGTAGTTTGTACCGGCCTCCCATTATTAACTCGATTTTATAGATGGGGAAACTGAGGCACAGAGAGGCCAACTCTGGGTAGGTTAGTGGCAGGGCTGGTATTTGAACCCGTGCCGTTGGCCCCAGAGTCCGTGACCTTAACCATTCCCTGCTTTGGACATTTAGGGTCCCGGCACACCCAGGGGACGGGCCGCCCCCACACGCAGAGCCCCCGGCCGGCTGTTTCTTGTCCCGAGCCCCTTAAGTGTGGCACCCCCCACTCTTTGTGTCTGCCCCCCTGAGGACAGCTGTCACTCCCCACCCCCTGCCCGTATCGTCAATGCCACTTCCGTGTCAGTAGCATCAACAGTGGCCGAATGAGCGAACGAAGGGGAGACAGTGGGTGAAGGATGCATTGCTGAGTCAGAAGAAAGCTGAGTCCCCCACGGCCTGCATCCCAGCGACCACAGCCCACGGTCCAAAAGCAAATGCGGCTCAGCATCCGAAAATTAAATACCGCTCCGGGTGCACGCCTGAGCCCCCAGGGCCGCTCCATCCTTCTCTCGCCGTCTGCCCGGCAGATACGTCTCGGCCCAGCTCTCTCCCAGCCCAGCGCTGGGGAGGCAGCGAGTGCTTGGAGCAGGGACCATTTTTTAAGCGGGTCCAGTGATTTTCTCCTTTCCTGTCCACTGGCTGGGCGTTGGGGACGCGGCGTGCTTGGAGCGATGGGCTGGCTGCGGGCGCTGGCTCCTGAATTATTAACTGGGCTGGGGAGAGAGTTGCTTACAAATGCTGTCCGTCCAGCAGCCCGGGCAGCCCACAGACTTCAAACAGGCCTGGAGCAGGGGGGCGGGAAGGCGAGGGACTTGGCCGGGGGGGGGGGGGGGGGGGGGGGGGGGCCACACGCTGGCCAGATCTGAAGCCTCTCTTGCCGAGCGCTCCCTTGGCCTTCGTCCCCCGGCCCGGAAGAAGTTCATTTTTCTTGAGCTCTTCCCACCATAGCACCTGCTTTGCTGGATTTAAGCAGCTGACGTCTCCTCTTCTGCCCACTGCAAAACCAGTGGGCGAGTGGATGGAGTCTAGTGATTAGGGTACGTTCTGAGATACAGACTCTTGGTCTGTGGCTTATCACGGGTAGGGAGCGGAGTAGGTGTCTGAGGTTGGGTCCCCAGAAGGAGAGCTTGAGACGGTGGTTCTCATGAGGGGCGTTCCAAGGAGAAGGGGAGTAAGGGACACGGGATGGGGCTGGGGACTGGCCTCAGGAGGACCCCATGGGGAGCTCCGGAGGGTCTCCTGCAGCTCAGGGTGGGCCCTACCATCAGTCAAAGGCAAAGGCCCTTTGTTACCCCCACACCCTGAACCCCCACACCCATAACCTCCTGAGCAAATGCGGCTCAGCGGGTTATGGGTGGAACAGCTCCAGTCCAAATGGGCCATTCTCCAGAGAAGGGAAAGCCGCGAGCCACTTGTAGCTCACGGTGGCTACCAGCCACCACATAGCCAAAACTGGTATGGTGGCCTCACGGGGTGATCAGGACCCCAGCTCCTTCTGGATCTCCGTTCCACCCTCCTCCAGATGAGGTCCTCATCCTCATGGTCCAAGGTGGCTGCCCAAGCTTCCCCAACACATCTCCATCCAACACATCGAGGAGAGCAGGGGGAGAAAGGAGAGAAGAAAGGTTTGACCCTTCTTTCTTAAGGAGACGCCCTAAAAGTGTCCCACAACACAGCTACACGGAGCTGTAAAGGACGTGAGGAAATTCGGTCCTCATTCAAGAAACCGTGTGTGGGAATAAACACTGACATCCTGTTAGCAACAACGGAGGAAGGAACGGATATTGAGGTAAATACTCTCCCCCATCCATTCTCCCTTCAGAAGCTAAAGGGGCTTTTTAACTCTCTACAAAAAAGAAAAATCACTTTTACTTAAAATCTCTGCGGTTGTGGACAAAAATGGCCCTAATACTTAGCAGCTCCTCCCACTGAGAGGAGGAGTTTGCTTCTCCCTCCCCTGAATCTGGGCTGATCTCGTGATGTGTTCCAACCAGCAGGAAGGGACTGACGCTCCGCAGCTCCTGGTCTAGGCCTTCAGAGGCCTCGTGGCTTCCGTCCACACACGCCCTGCAGCCACCCTGGGACCGAGCCCGCGCTGGCCTGTCACAGGAGGAGAGAGTCCCCAGCTCCCCCAGCCGTGCCTCCCGAGACCGTCATGAACCAGCCGGCCCCACGTGACCCACCGGCTCACCCTGCACACATGAACGAGTGCGCCCAAGGGCAGCTGGGCCTGACCCAGGCCGGAAGAGCCATGAACCCAGCCCAGCACAGCCTGCTGTCCTGCGGGCTCCCGACCAGAACTAGGGATGGCTGCTTTAAGTCCTTGTGGTTGGGGGACAGTTTGTTACACGGCCCACGCTAACTGATAATGCTCCGATGACCTCCCCTTGCTCTCAGGATAAAGAGCAACGACCACCAGGGGTCGGGCCTCGGCTGACCATTCCAGCCTCATCCCAAGCACGCTCCCCTCTGCGGGGCCTTCACTTCCACAGACCCACTGACCTCCCACCTTTGCAGCTGCCCCGTCGCCCGGTTACTGCCTCCTCTTCCTGCGGAGCTCAGCTCACATGTCACTTCCCCAGGGAAGGCTGCCCTGGGCCCCCCGACCTGACCCATGCTCTCGGGCCACCGCGTCCCTCTCTTCCACAGCACTTATGCTTTACATTTTGTCACTTTACACTTCCTCATGGGATTCTTAGATTTAATCTGCCTCGCCCGCAAGGCTTCAACTCCGCGGGAGCAAGGACTGGGTCTATCTGGCTCACCGTTGTGTCCCCAGAGCCCAGAACAACGCCTTTTCACGGTGGGTATGGCCATTGTGTCTCAGAACGCACATCCGCGCCCTGCATACAGTAGGCGCCCAATACAGACTTCAGGATGAAGGAGTTGAATCTGAGCATTGCCAAAGGCCATCGGTGGAAACTCGTCACGCCTTGACTGTAATGTTAGTTCTTCAAATATGAAAGGTGACAAAATGGGAGCCCACAGAGGTTTTAAGTGACACACACAGACTCATCAAGTTTGTCACAAATGTGACTATGAACAGCCCTACCTCTTGGCTCATCTGAGTCCTTAGGGCCACCTGCTTTTCTCAACGGACGTCAGTTACAGTTTGCAAAAACGTGACTAGAATCCTTTCTTCCTGATAAGAAATCCTTCACTTACGTATCCCGTGAACCGCAGTGTGGGCACAGGATGGCCTCACATTCATCCTGGAATTCGCGGCGATTCCGAGAGCGGGCTCAGGGTTCGGAACCCCTGGGCCTGAGTCTTGGCTCTGACGCACAAGAGCTGTGTGCCTCGGGACCCATGCCTTAACCTGCCGAGCCCTCAGTGTCATCATCTGTAAAATGGGGTTGAAAAAGCTCCTTGTAGGGTCGTGAAGACGTGAGAAACCAAAGAGGAATGAACGAACGAGCTCAGGCCCATGTTGGACAGCAGAGAATCAAGTCAGAAAAAGACACCTTCGGGCTGTTCCGAGCTGGGGCCAGACACCAGAAGTACCAGCCCCCAGGCTTCACTTAAAGACCCAAACTGCTGGCTACCTGAGATTTGGAAACCCTGGCCCCCCCGCCATTCCCACCTGCCAGCAAGCAGCTGGAGCTCACCTCCCCTGCTCCAGACTCAGGCCTTCGGGTCTGCGACCCCGGGCAAGCAGGGCAGATAGTTGAACAGTGCAGCAGAGCAGACGATGGGGTCCGGGAGGGCAGGGGGCCCTGCTCAGCCTGCAGCCTGCAGCCCGGGCAGACAAAAAGGCAGGGCACAGGCTCAGCCCCCACACAGGGCCATGCAGGTGGCA
The DNA here is from genome assembly GCF_023721935.1 of Panthera uncia. Taxonomy (NCBI): domain Eukaryota; kingdom Metazoa; phylum Chordata; class Mammalia; order Carnivora; family Felidae; genus Panthera; species Panthera uncia. The sequence continues at coordinate 15,564,592 of NC_064815.1, forward strand.
ATGGATAGGTCGGTCCCCTTCCCTGGCTTTAGTTTACCCCAAAGGTACATGAAGGGGCTCTAGCAGCCCGATGACTTTTACGCATTTCTTAAGTGTACCTGAAACCATCATTGCTCCACCCCCACCCCAAATGAAAGTAAACCCACACGCACGTGTGAGCAGAGCTTGCCGGGGAGAAGGCTGGGCAGCGGCGCAGGGCTCTGAAACCCCGTCTCATCAGTCTGGGCCCACAAGCGCCGGGCCAGGCGAGGAACACGCGTGAGTGCCACCTGAGCCCGATTTGCCTGTCACACCTTAGACTGAACTCTTTCAACCGGACCCATGTGGTCTATGTACCAAACAATGACTTTTTATTTCCATCGGGAAACATGTGCCTTTGGGGCGCCTGGGTGGCTCAGTCGGTTGAGCATCCGACCCTTGACTTCGGCTCAGGTCACGATCTCACGGTTCACAGGACCGAACCCCGCCATCCGGGCTGCTTGGGATTTTCTCTCTTTCTCTTTCTCTGCCCCTCCCCTGCTCGTGCTCTGTCTCTCTCACTCTCAAAAGGAATAAACATGAAAAAATTTAAAAACAGTGTGCTTCCCCATTTGTCTTGAAGCACGCGGCCCTCTTAGTCTGTCTCTCACTTTCCCGTGTTTGCTGGGCGTGTGGCTCTCAAGAAAGAGTCTACATCCTTCCTTGCTTTGTGGGAGAAAACTAGGGTTGCAGTGACAGATAATGGCAGACAGCGGCTGCCGTCAGCCTCAGGACAGGAAGGCGAAAGGGAAGAGGGGGGACGGTGGTGATCTGGCACACACAGGCCACCCCACACCAGCCAATGACTGCCTTCAAGGAAGAGGTTCCAGGTGGCCAAGTCCGCTATTTCTAGAAAATCAGAAACCCAGACTTTTGATGAGAAGTCTCCTGACTTAAACATGATCACTAACTTTTCTGCCAAACAAGACCCTGTTCCAACAAAACACACCCATAGATGCAGACTTACCCCAGGAGCCACCAGTGTGAGACATCCACTCTAAGACGGGCCTCGGAAGCCAGTTCTCCTTGGAGGCTGGCTGCCTTCCCACCCTGAACTTGGCAAGATCAAGTCTGAGCCGACAAAAGAGTTCCCTTGCTTGGGAACCCCGCACAAACTGCCCCCTCCCCCCCCCCCCCCGCCAACACAGAGAACAGATGTGACACGTGAACTGAGGCAAGAACGCAGCCTGAGATTGGATGGATGGACCTTGGAAACACAAAGCACGATTTGTTCAAAACTGGTGACGGGCAATCGGCCGGACCGGGCTGAGAAGTGTTCACGCCGACACCAGAACACAGGACCCACCAACGCTCCGCACGCCAGTCCCTGGATCTTTCTCAAATCCGAACGAGTATCCAGCACCCCACTTACATCTTCGCTGGCTCCCCATTGCCCTCAGAGTGAGGTCCAAATGCAAGGCCTTAACTTGACCTTAACGCCTTAGGTGCAGCCTCTTCTCTGGGCATCCTTGCCATGTGCCCCAGGGGCCCTTGCTGTCCCCACAAAAGTGCTTTTCCTTCTCTCTCTCTTCTGGGGCTTTTTTATAAATGTTATAAAAATGTTATGACCTAGAACACCCTCCCAACTCTCTCGGTAGGATTCAGTGCAGGTGTGGCCTCCACCAGAAAGCCCTCCCTGATCACACCTCAGGCTGAATTTAGGCGTCACTCCCGCACCCACGACCTTCTCCTTCCCCCCATCTGTGTTCAAGTCACTGTGAGTTGCAATTATCCGCTTCCTAGATGGTTTCTCCCCCAAGGAGACAATATCTTCAGCACTTAGCACAGAGTAGGTACTCAGTAAATGTGTGAAGGAAGGAAAGAAGGAGGTCTGAAATGGAATAGAGACCATCCCCGCAATGCTTGGGGTATATATCTCCCTGGGGACAGAGGCCTCAATGAGTACTCAAAGGCCTTTCCGTCCCTTGGGCCTCAAAGAATCATAGTTCAAAGTTGGCAGGATTGCTACTCAGAGAAGGACAGACTTTATCGATGGTCACACAGCAACATGGGAGCAAAACTGCATGGAAAGTTCCAATCAGAACTCTGCTGTTGTGGTTGGCTTTTGTTTGCTTCCCCAGATGCCCCTCCCCCCACCAAGGGCTCAGGGAAAAGTCAAGGTGATGGGGCTGGTGGCGGGGGCTGGGGAGGGCAGACACGGAAGGTATTTTCTCTTCTGGGTCTTCATGGGCATTATAGCTCTATGAATTATTCACCAGAAAATCTGCTTGAGGTAGTGTCTTAGTCTTAATTTTCAATTCCCCTAATGCTGGCCAATTCTGTGCTGAAAAGCTCTCAATTATTAATGTTTCTAAAGCAATATTTGTTTTCTCTGCATCTAGCAACAACCGAGGCCTCAGAGCTAGTGATCCTACCCCCGAAATTCCCACAGAGCTTTGCCTTGCTGAGGAAGCATTTCAAAGGGGTCAGGGGTGTGTTAGGGTACGGCAGCCAGACTGAGAGCATTAAGCCCATGCAGAGACAGGTACTTAAAGGTTTTCCATTTTCAGGAACTCCCAGGACGGAGGAAACTGTACAAATAGCAAAAACAATGACTATGTATTTGTGTCTTATGTGCCAAACGTGAAGCTAAACACTTTACTGTTACTTATTTGACTCCATTTTCTTTGGAAATTCAAATAATTCCTTTCAACTGCAAACAATTCTTAAAACCGCATTTAGAGTCAAAGCCCTGTGTTATCAAAATCATAAGGAGAATTTCTTTTTTTTTTTTAAGTTTATTTACTTCGAGAAAGAGAGAGAGCACACACACGCGGGTGCACGTGCAAGCAGGGGAGGGTCAAAGAGAGACTGAGGGAGAGACCGAACCCCAAGCAGGCTCCTGGCCGGCAGTGCAGAGCCCCACGCGGGGCTCGATCCCACAAACCACGAGATCATGAGGAGCAGAAATCAAGAGTCGGACGCTTAACTGACTGAGCCGCCCGAGCACCCCTGAAAATCAAAAGGAGAATTTTTAGGTAAGGCAGAAGTAGGTCTACATTAACAAGACCAGATCCGACTTGGGAATGGATTCTTTAGCCAAACTGTAGAGAATGGAAACTGTTTACAGAAAACGATATCTACCCATGTACTCAGAGGTGCACACTATATGCTGGCATTCAGAAGGCGTTCTCAAAGAGCTTTGTTTTACTTTCTTGGATTTTAAGATGCCTAAGGCCCTCTTCATCCTCGATCTTGGGGGCCAGATAGCACTTCACACGGCCCACCCCAGCAATCTTACACTCTACCACGAGGGGTCCATCTGCCGGCACACGGAGTGCTACTGTAGGGGAGAGTGGGGTCGCTTTCATAAAGAGGTTCAGGGACCTCGGTGTTTTCAAAAGCTAGCTGAACTTGGTTCACTCAGCTCTACAGTAACAGCCTCCTCCTCTTTGTCAACGTTATTCCTTTTCGGCAACTTAATACTTCCGTTCCCAGGTTTCTGCACTTGGAGAAAATCTCGCTCTGTCTTTTGCACAAAAGGCTACACCAGGGTCCCCAGCGTGACTGAGATCTGGGCATGTAGGTGCGCATTCACCAGAAGGCATCTTCACTCCACAGCTATACCCTGCATCTGGATTTCCAAGTTCAACATCTCAGTCTGCTGACTTCATTTCATAGTCTGAAACCTTTCCCTGCTTTGGAGCTTCAAGCACCAGCATCGAGGTCCCTGCATCAGCTCCCACCCTTCGCATCACGACGTCGTCAGTGCCAGCCCAGTTTTGTATTTTGGACGTGCTGGGGAGGTTCACGGTCACGGCCAAGTTGTGGTCACAGCTGGACGTGTGGCAACCCCGGGAGCACAGGGGCGAGCTGCACCGGGGAGGCGTGGGAGGAGTCGACACTGGGCAGGTTCACACCCCCAGGCTGATGTCCCAGGGGGCCTTGATGGTGACGTCCTTCAGCGGCTCCAGCACCTTCTTCAGGGTGGAGCCCTGGACTGGGCATGCCTGGAACGCGATGGCAGAGTCAGACGGATGAGGCTCCAGGTGGAGGGAAGGAGGAAGGACTGGCCAGCCTAGGTGTCACAGGGTGACAGCAAGCAGGGAACGTGCTGGTGAGAGCCTGTGACCCAGGAAGATCACAACCTACTCAGGCAACTTACAAAACTTCTGGGCAGTAAGACTCACCAGTCTCATCTTAGAGATGGGAAAACAGAGTCAGAGAGGCCCCATCTTTGCCCCTGGTTCCTCACCTCACCCATGTGGAGAACAGGATTTGGACTCCAAGTGTACGTGACTCTACGGGCAGCACCTTCTCTACCTGGACACTATGGTGCCCCCTGGGGTTTTAGCTGCATACAAGGAAGAACTTTCTGGAAGTAAATTATGTTACTCTCAAAGAGCACTTGGATGAGCCACTGGCAAGAGGAAGATACGAATGGGAGGAAATTCTGAAGGTGGGGGCAGCAGAACCGAGGGCATCTGTGGTGCCCCCACGAGGGATGGCTCTCCTTTATTGTGACACAGCCGTGATGGCAGGGGGGAGGAGGGGTAAGAGGCAATCTGTCAACAGTGACGAAGGCATCCATGTGCACCTTTAACACTCAGGCTCAATGACGGACAAAGGGCACGAAGCCTGGCAGAATAGACGCTTCAGGGTCAGACCAGCCTAGGAGGGCGTCCCCAGCTGAGCCACCTGAGCCAGTCCCTGACCCCCTCTGTGCCTCACTTTCCCACGTCCTTGAAGCAAGTTACCGCCGGCCCCTCCCTCACAGGCTCACGTGCCACACAGCAGGGAGAATGCCCATTTGGGGCCTGGCACACAGTGAGGCCTCCCTACCCCTTCTCTTCATCAGAGCAAGAGGCTGACGTTTTCAAAAAGATGTGCTAAAAACCAGGGGGGAAGACAGAAAGGAAGCAGACAGAGAAAATACCCTTTGTTTTGCAAGGCTCTTTGGTTGCAAGGGGGAAAAAATCCACTCAAAGAGCTGGAGCAAAAGGAGAGGGGACAGAGCAAAAGGAGCAGCTGATTGAGGACAGAGCAATCCCTTTCAGGACAGGGCGCGGGTGGGGTCCCGCGGAGCCCGGTCAAGGAGCACACGGCAGACAGGGCAGACAGCCTCCGGGGCCAGGACTGCTCTCTGGGCGCCTGCCTCCTCTCGGCCCTCCCACATCTCGTTTCCCTGTCCCTTCCAGTGTCTGCTCCTCTCTCCTCCCTCTGCAAACTGGCCTTCTGGCTTCTCTGCAGAGAGAGACGGCCACCTCGGGGCTCTGAGGTTTGAAGTCCTTTCCCGAGCGCTCAGCAGCCTGCTGAGCACCTTTGAGGTCTCGTTTCCAAATTCTGATTGGCCCAGCTTACTGTCAGGCATGGATCCTGGGCCAATCGGATGGGAGGTGGCAGCGGTGGTGGGGTACAGACTGCAGCTGGGGCTTATGATCTCAAAGGAATGCAATTCCACACAGACAGTCCTACATCCCCACCAGAATGGCTTGAATTAATGTCCTGACAACACCGGTCGGTGGCAAGGCTGTGCAGCAACGGGAGCTCTGCCGCTCTGCTGGTGGGAGTGGCAAGGGATGCGTCCACCCTGGGAAACTGCTTGGCACGTCTTTCAAAGCCAAACGAAGGTACCCCTGCCCCTTGACCAAGCAATTCCCCGGCTGAGGAGACGTCCAAGGTGAATGATTGCTTACGACCACCTGAAGCAATATCTGAAATGTTCACAGCAACCCCAGACCGCAAACAACCCAAACATCCATCAACAGTAAAGTCAGATGAATAAATTGTGGCATGTTCGTCATATTGCGAAGCGCTGAGAGAAGAAACAACTACCACCACATGCAACGTAGACGGAACTCGCCGGGCACGACATTTAGCCAAAGAAGCCGTACCCAAGAGGGTATACACTGTACGATCCCATTTACCAAAAAGTGGATCAGTGGTGATCAAGACTATACTACGGGTTATCTTGGGGGAGTATCAGCTGGGAGAGGGCACGAGGGAGCCCCCTGGGACATTACAAATGCTCCATATCTTCTTTCTCGGTGGTGGTTATGGAAAGAAATCATCACGATGGGGGCGCCTGGGTGGCTCAGTTGGTTGAGCATCCGAGTTTGGCTCAGGTCATGATCTCGCAGTCTGTGAGTTCGAGCCCTGCATCGGGCTCGGTGCTGACAGCTTGGAGCCTGGAGCCTGCTTCCGATTCTGTGTCTGCCTCTCTCTCTCTGGCCCTCCCCCGCTCACACTCTGTCTCTTTCTCTCAAAAACAAATGTAAAAAAATAAAAGACTTCAAGACTGTAAAACATAAATAAATAAATAAATAAATAAACGTTAAAAAATTGACATTTAAAAAAAAAGAAAGAAATCATCAAGCTGAACACTTAAGATGTGTGCCCTTTACTATATGTAAGTCATTCCTCAGTTAAAAAAAAGAAAGGGGGCGCCTGGGTGGCTCAGTCGGTTAAGTGTCCGACTTTGGCTCAGGTCATGATCTTACCGCTTGTGAGTTCGAGCCCCACGTCGTCGGGCTCTGTGCTGACAGCTCAGAGCCTGGAGCCTGCTTCCGATTCTGTGTGTGTGTCTCTCTCTCTGCCCATCTCCTGCTCACACTCTCTCTCTCTCTCTCAAAAATAAATAAGCATTAAAAATTTTTTAAAGAGAGAGAGAGAAGAGCATATTATGGCCATAATATGTATAACATAGAATCAACTACATAACCAACCACACAGTCACCTTTGTCTGGAATAGATGGAGTAAACATACACGTGTATGTGTGTTTATTTTACATATGACATGTGTGTATATATATGTATATCTTATATATAGTATGTGCATTATATACGTACAATATATGCATTCGATTCATGCATATATTCATACATATAATGTATATATAAGAGAGAAGGGGGACAAATCTGAATTATATTTGGGGCTTGTATTCAGTCTAGGAAGGGCAGATCGGAGCAAGACCAGGCTGGAGGCGGGGAAGCCTGTGAAAAGGTCGATCTCTTTGCCCAAGCAGGAGATGGCCGTGGCTGGCCCCTGACACGGATGTGGGGAAACAGACTTGAGGGCAGCCGACAGGACATGATGGCGGGTGCAATAATGAGGAGGTGAGGGAAGGAGCTGTATCGGGGTGACCCTGGTATTTCTGGCTCGGGTAACTGGGTAGCCGGCAACGCGACCCCCAGATGAGGGAGGCCACAGGAGGGGCCGCCGTGGAGGAGGCAGGGAGGACGGCGGACTTGGTCTCAGGCAGGTGAGGTGTGAGCCACCAGGGGCCCACCAAATGGAGCTGTCAGAAACCATGCGACCCACTGCACCGGACGGGGTCCCCTGGAAACAGACTGGGAGACGGGGCTCGGTGAGGTGGATGGGGGTGCCCTGGGGAAGTGACGTGGGCGGCCCTGGCGGAGGGACAAGCTGGCCTGTAGTGTGGTTGCAAGGGAGGCGGCCACCTGTCCCGTGCTGAGCTCTGGAGCCAGGTGGCTCCTCGGTGTTGTCCCGAATTGAGACAAAGGGACCGGGTCTCTGCAGCCCCAGCTGGTCAATCACTGGCCGTGGCTGCTCTGGGAGGCGCATCTCCGTGGGTGAGGCCCAGGGCAGTGCCTCGTGAGCAGCTGTATGGCCCCAGCAGGGGAGGGCATCAGCCCGGATGAAGCCCCTGCCCCCCTCCCAGGGTGTGTCCTGCTCTGACTCCAAGGAAGCCTGCAGACCGACCGTGAGCATCAGACACCCCTGCTCTCGCTCCCTCACCTGCTTCCCACAGGCACCCACACTCTGGCAAGCCCCTCGCATCCCAGCTCTGCCCGCGGTGCCCACGGAGCGGCTCCTTCTATAGAAAGAGCGGGATTTTCCTCTGATGCAAACACTCAAAGCAATTAATGCCATTTGTCACCACCATTCTCATTCTGCGGCCAATCTCTGGAGCATCAGAGACCATCCCATCGCCACCAAGGCCACAAAATCACACTCAGGGGCTTTGTAGGGTCAGGGGCTGTCTCCCAAGGGCTGGACAAGTTCACTCCTGAGAGGGTCTCTCATCCCCGCGTGCCCCGGTCCAAGCCACCAGGATCTGTCACCTGACGCACTGCAGTAGCCCCTCCGGCTTCCATGCTCCCACCCAGCCCTGGCCCCTCTACAGTGTCCTCTCAGCACAGCAGCCAGACTGACACGTTAAACCCTGTCCATTACAGTCCCCTTCTTCTCAAACTCCCACTTCAGCTTCCACCTCTCTGATAAAAAGTCCATCCAACGGCCTTTCTGAGCTCCTTTCTACTCCCCTCCTGCTTGCCTGTTGCACCCTGGCACATTTGCCTCCCCAGGCACACTCCTGCCTCAGGGCCTTTGCACTTGCTGCTTCCCCATCCTGGAATACTTTTTACACCTTCAGGTCTCCACTCAAATATCACCTTTTCAAGGAGGCCCTCCCTGACTGCTTTATTTTATTTTATTTTATTTTATTTTATTTTATTTTATTTAGATTTCATTTTTAAGGAATCTCTACACCCAACATGGAGATGGAACTCACTACCCTGAGATCAAGAGTCACACGCTCCACCGACTGAGCCAGCCAGGCACCACAGCGAACGCTCTATTTTAAACTCCAGCCCCTCGCCACCTGTCCCGTCCCTTAGCCCTGATTCATTTTCCCCTCTTCAGGAACTGACCTCTGAATGTTTAACTTCCTCACTTGTTTTACCTGTCGTTGTCTTTCCTGCGAACTCGACAGGGGCAGAGATTTGGGGTTTGTGTCCAGGGACTAGAATGCCACCTCGTGCTTATTAGCGGCGGAGCTCCACGTCGATTACCTGATTTAAGATTAGCCCTGGTCTTAGCCTCAGCCTCAGGCTGCCACGATGAAATGCCATACACTGGGCGGCTTCAAAGCAGAAATGGGTTTCCTCACCAATCGGGAGGCTGGGAGTCTGAGATCTGACGGCCAGTGTGGGTGAGTTCTGGTGAGAGCCCTCTTCCCGGCCTACAGACGGCCACTTCCTTGCCGTGTGCCCACATGGCCTCTCCTCAGGGCACACTCACAGTGTTCTTCCTCTTCTTATAAGGCCCCCAGTCCTATCAGATTGAGACCCCACACTTATGACCTCATTTTACACCTTCCAGAAGCCCTATCTCCAAATACAGTCACACTGGGTTTGGGGCTTCAACAAACACATCTTAGGGGCGAGGGAGGGGGTGCAATTCAGACCACAGTAGCTCTAATTTCTATTCTCCTCATTTTACAGATGATAAGACTGAGGCTCCAAGAAGCCACATGCCCGAGCCAAGGGCACCCAGCTCAGAAGTGGCAGAGGAAGCGTCCAAACCAGCATCAGTGTCCCTCTGCCCTGCTGCCTGCCATTCCCTGTGCTGGGAATGCTCTCCCCATGGCCAGCTCCTTCTCCAGCTCCACGGTCACCTGCCCGATAGGGCCGTCCCTATACATGGCAGCCATCTCCTGCTTCTCAGTTACCGTCACGTTGCTCCCTTCATTTTCCTTCACGACCCATGGAACGTTCTGAGATTACCTCCCGCCTACCTGTCCAGGTGTGGGCGGAATGCTGGAGAGCCAGGCAGGCAAGGGAGTCAGTGGAGACAACCTCAGGCTCGTGACAACAATGACCTCTCACAGGACTCTCACAAGTGCAGAGAACATCAATTTGCCAAATGACCAATTTACCGGGCAACTAATTCACTGAATCTTTGTTTCTACTCTGTTTATGAGGTTTTCGCCACTCGTGGCCCAAAGCAGTTTGGGCAGCCTTTGGGGATTTTTCAAAGTCCTACTGTAGCTGCCCTGCCCCAGCCCCGTGTGCCTCTGCCCTCGAAACAGCTGAGGACGTGTTCCCGAGACCTCCTCTCATGGGGCTGCCGTGGCCACAGGCCTGGGGCAGGGCACTGGGAAGGACATGTGCTGGCCATCACTCAGACTGCGGACTCATCACGGACACGCTCCCCCAGCCAAAGTGCTTACTGCCCTTCCAGGCTGGGGGGTCTGCAGGCCGCAGGTACCAGAACCTGAACCTGAGCAAGGTAACTGAGGGATTCGCCTAACATAGAATATTTAGGGGCTCAAAACGAACTCAACAACCACAATAAACTCTTGAATGCAATACTGCCAAAAATCAAAAATCAAAAATACTAATGCAAAAATTCCACGAGGAACAGAATAAGCACCTTTTCAATAAAGATAGTGCTGTGGCAAGCCATGCTAGAGCATCGGACAAAAGGAAAAGTCAATGATACTGAGATCATCTTTATTGAAAATGTTTGAATTTTGTTCACCCTGGATATTTTTTTTTTTTGCAGTAACTTTGATTTTTTTTTTTAATTTTTTTTTTAACGTTTATTTATTTTTGAGACAGAGAGAGACAGAGCATGAATGGGGGAGGGGCAGAGAGAGAGGGAGACACAGAATCCGAAGCAGGCTCCAGGCTCTGAGCCATCAGCCCAGAGCCTGACACGGGGCTTGAACCCACAGACCGCGAGATTGTGACCTGAGCTGAAGTCGGACGCTTAACCGACTGAGCCACCCAGGCGCCCCTAACTTTGATTTTTAAAAATATGTTGAAATATCATCTGTCAACATACGCTGCCGGGAACAAGAGGTAGGTGTTCTTTTTCCCTGTTCTTCCTACTTGGCCTGAGAACCTGGCCATTATGTATAAAACAATCATGGAACTCTGAAAGGTGGAGAGAAGGAGGCAGCATGGCCAAGGACAGTGGGACCCAAGGCATGACCTGACAGTGAGTTAGTTCCCTGGGTTTTCTTTTTGCCTCATATACCCCATACTTGGGGCTGAAGAAGCCAACAATCCAGAAATATCATCAGTCACAGACAAAAAGCCCCAACAAAGCTGGTTCTTTCCAGCCAAAGGAAGTGAAAGGACAACCTAGCAAGGCAGAAAATGTGTAGCCAATAACTGCTCCAGGGCAGCCAAGCACCACAGAAAGGGCTAGGCCTACCCTGAGCCCCCCCCCCACCCCACGCATGCCAGCAAGGCTCAGTGGGGAGCCTGGACGGCCACACTCACCATGCTGGAACAAGACAAGACACCCAACCTCTCCCAGGGTCCGATAGGGAACTCTATCCCCACAGGGGATCAGTATCAACAGAGACCATGCAGAGAACCTGAACTTCAATCAGGCAGTAATGAAGCACCTCTCATTGCCTCCAAGGCAGAAATTTCACTCACTACTGTCCAATGATAATGATGACACTGTGCCCATGGCGTCAGGAAGGCCAAGTGGGGACCAAAAATAAGGCACTCCTACCTTTCCCATCCAGCCAGATATCCACGGGGGCCTAGTGAAGAGGAGGACTCCCAACCCTGCCCAGAAGTAGCAAGGAGCCTCCCTTCTGAGGGTCAACAGAGGTCAAATGGGCAACCTGGACTTCCAGCCCCCACTGGCAGTAATGAGGCTCGCACCCTCTCATCCCCTATCCCCTACTGGAGAAATGTCAGAGGAAGGCAGCTAAAACAGAAGGTTTACATAAGACTCACTCTCAGAAGATAATACAAAAATGTCCAAGTGTCAGTCAAAAATCACTTGCCAGGGCAGCTATCTGGTTCAGTCACTGGAGCATGCAACTCTTGATGTCAGGGTTGTGAGTTCAAGCCCCACATTGGGTGTAGAGCTTACTTAATAAAAAAAGAAAATAGCTTATCATACCAAGTGCAAGAAAGATCTCAACGTGAATGAAAAAAAAAAAAAAAAAAAAAAAAAGACAGTCAGGGGTACCTGGGAGGCTCAGTTGGTTAAATGTTGAATCTTGATTTTGGCTCAGGTCATGTTCGTGAGATTGAGCCCCACATCAGGCTCTGCACTGAGAGCACAGATCTGCTTGGGATTCTCTCTCTCTCTCTCTCTCTCTCTTTCTGTCCCTCACCTGCACTCTCTCTCTCTCAAAATAAATATATAAACATTTTATAAAAAGACAATCAATGGATACCAACATTGATATGACAGACATGTTATGATTATCTGGCAAAGATTTTGGAGCAGGAATCATCAAAATGCTTCCAAGTGGGGTGCCTGGCTGGCTCAGTCATTGGAGTGTGTGACTCTTGATCCCGGGGTTGTGAGTTCGAGCCTTGCATTGGGTGTAGAGATTACTAAAATAAAGTAAAATAAAATATTTTAAAAATAAATAAAATAGGGGTGTTTGGGTGGCTCAGTCGGTTAAGCGTCTGACTTCGGCTCAGGTCACGATCTCATGGTTCAGGAGTTCGAGCCCCACATCGGGCTCTGTGCTGACAGCTCGGAGCCTGGAGTCTGCTTCAGATTCTGTGACTTCCTCTCTTTCTCTCTCTCTCTCTGCCCCTCCCCTGCTCTCACTGTGTGTCTTACTCTCTCAAGAATAAACATTTTTTTTAATTTTTAATGAATAAATTAATTAATTACATTAAATTAAACGGAGCCTCAAGAACCTCTGGGACTGTAACAAAAGATCTAACACTGGATTCCCCAAAGAAAAGGAGAAAGAGGATGGCACTGAAAAGGACTTGGAGATATAAGTGCAGAAAACTTAGCAAATTTGCCAAAGGACATAAACCCACCGATGCAGAAAAGGTCAAAAACAGGATAAAACCAAAGAAATCCACATTTTGGGAAATCCACACCAAAATGTATCTTATTCAACTTCTGAAAACTAAACAAAAATTGGAAGTCCGTGAGAGAAACAATACTTTACCTATGGGGGAAAAAATTTGAAAGACCATGGATTTCCCATCAAGTCACAAAGGCTAGAAGAAAGTAGAACATTTTTCAAGTGCTGTTAAGAAAAGAATGGTCGACCCAAAATTCTATATTCAGCAAAAATATCCTTCAGGAATGAAGAAAAATTAGCACATTCTCAGATAAAGGAAAACTAAAAGAATTTGTCACCAGCAGGCCTCCTTTAAAAGAGCAACTAAAGGAGGTTCTCTAAACAGAAAGTATTAAAAGAGAAACCTTGAGACATCAAGGAAGAAGAAAGACCAACAAAGAGTAAATAAAAGAGATACAGGTAAATGCAGTATATTTTCATTTCCCCTTGAGTTTTCTAAATTATGTTTGATGGTTGATTCAAAAATTATAACACTATTTGATGTGTTTCTAAATGTACGTAGAAGAAATATTTAAAATTATATTGTAAAAGGGGTGGGTAAAAAGATGTAAAGAGAGGAAAGGCTTCTATACTTCACTTAAATTGATGAAATACTGACACGAGTAGACTAAGTATGTATATATAATATATATTCAGGAAAAACACTAAGAAAAAAGCATAGAACAATATATACTCAAAGACACTATCAATGAGTCAGAATGGAATTCTAAAAATTATTCAAGTAACCCACAGGAAGCCAAGAAAAAGAAAACAGAGAAATGAAAAACAGAACAAAAATAAAACAAACAAACAAAAAAAGCAAACTTAAGCCCTGACACAGCAGTAATTACATTAACTATAAGTAGTCTAAATATATCAATTAAAAGACAGAGATCGGCAGAGCAGCCTAACTTCATGCTCTTTACAAGAAACTCCCTGCAAATGTAACAACACATGTACATTAAAAGTATAAGGATGGAGAGATATGTATCCTGAAAACCTAACCAAAAAAGCAAGATATGTTAATTTCAGACAAAGGAGGCTCCAGAGCCAAAATAATTACCAGAGACGGAAAGGAACACCATCTAAAGATAAAAGAGTCCATCTGTCAAGAAGACAAAGCAATCTTACATGTGTATGCATCAAACAACAGAACTACAAAACACGTGCAGCAAAAACGGATAGAACCAAAGGGAGAAATAGACAAATATACAATCACAGTTGGAGACATCAATACCCCCTCTGGTTGCACTGATAAAGCAACTGGTCACAAAATCAGTAAAGATGTAGAAGTACTCAACAACACCAGCAACCAGCAGGATTTAGTTGACATTGATGGAACACACCACCCAGTATCAGCATAATACATATTATTTTCAAGGGCTCACAGAATATATACCCAGATAGATCAAATCCTAGCACAGAAAACAAACCTCAATAAATTTAAAAGAATTCAAATCACATAGACTGTGTTCTCTGACTGTAGTAGAATCAAACTAGAAATGAATAACAGAAAAAAAAAAAAACAGTAAAATCTCCAAACATTTGGAAACTAAAAACTACACTTTTTTAAAGTAGGATTCATGCCCATTGTAGAGCCCAACATGGGGCCCAAACTCATGGCCCCGAGATCACAACCCTAAGATCAAGACCTGAACTGAGATCAAGAGTTGGACACTTAACCAACTGAGCCACCCAGGCATCCCTGAACAATATACTTTATGAGTCAAAGGGGAAGTCTCAAAGGAAACTAAAAGTAAGTTGAAATGAATGAAAATGAAAATATAACAAAATTTGTGGACACATATAAGGAAATGTTGACAGAGAATTGATAGCTTACATAAGTACTTACATGAGAAAAGAATAAAACTCTCAAACAATAATCTAAGCTACCGTCTCAAGAACCTAGAAACAAAAACAAACCTACAAGAAAGCAGAAAAAAGATAAAAACAAAAATCAGCAAAACTAAAAATAGAAAAACAGCAGAGAAAATCAATGAAACACACATCTGGTTCTTTGAAAAAAGTCAATAAAATTGACAAATTTCTAGGAAGACTGACAAAAACAAAAAGAGAGAAGACGCAAATTGCCAATATCGGGAATGATGTAGAGATATTACTACAGACCCCGCAGGCACCTGAAGCACAAGAATAAAGGGGCACTTCAAACAACACACACCATCTACACACACAAATTTGATAACTTAAATGAAATGAATAGTTCTTGAAAAGCATCAACTACCACCACTCACCCAATATGAAACAAGTAATTTGGATAGCCCTATAACTATTAAGAAAAGCGAATTTGGAATTTAAAAACTCCCAAAAGAAGTCTCCAGGCCCAGATGGTTTCACTGGAGAATTCTAGCAAACATTTAAAGGAAAAATAACAACTCTAGCCAATCTCTTCCAGAAAATGGAAGAGGGTGGCACGCTTCCAGTTCATTTTATGAAGCCAGTATTTCAGGGACACCAGTACCAGATGAAGAGAGCACAACAAAAGGCAAACCACACATCAGTAGTGAAGATGTGACAGGAAAGGGAGATGAACGGATAAAGGGTATGCCAAGGGGCAAACTACCCCTGTGGGCACCGGGAGCTCAGTCCCACCGGGGTCCAGCTGAGAGCCAAACAGAACTGCTACTGCAGACAGAATTTGCCTACTGGAGGACGGGAGCCTGAGGAACTCCCATCTCCCACTGGCTGGAAGTAGCCCCCCAGGGGTGTTAGCTCCCCTGTACATCTGAGTAGTATGTGCACAGAGCCGAATGACCTCTGGAGGTTTGGATGACTTTTACAATGATGGAAATGTTCTGTATCTGTACAGTCCAATATGGTACCCATGGCCACATGTGGCTACTCAGCACTTGAAGAATGGCTGCTGTGACTGAGGAACCGAATTTTTACTTTATTTAATTTCAATGATCTTCAAATCGCATGGTCGGATGTGATCATGGCTGCCACATTGCACGGTGCATCTTTGGGGAGAGCAAAGCAGAGACCTCACAGTGCATTTACAAAACAGGGTGCTAGAAGGAGCCGAGAGCTGTCCACCGTAGCAGTGCTGAACGTACCTGCCAAAGAGGGGGAACAATCAACAGAACTTGGTGTCAGATTAGGTAGGGAGGGTGAGTGGTTTCAAGTAGGGTGTGCTAGAGAAGGCCATAGCTTCTACGGGTCATGTGTTCAGGGACTGATTTAACCAGTGCCACAGGGCACAATTTGGACCCTTATGTCTGCTGTCAGGAAGGGTCCAGAGGAGCACCAAACGGTCCCCTCACTGCTCCTCCAAGACTAAGCCTCCTTTGCAAATGGTAAAGCAGCCGATTCTGCAGGAGGCAGTTTAAGGTGAGAAATATTAGTGTGTTTGGGGTTTCTCGTGTATTTCATGGTGCTCTAAAAGGGAACATAATCACAGCAGCATTTCTGTCAGAAAAGCAAAACAAGGTCCCCACCTGAAGAAAGTGATTCCGGACTGAGCAGTACTCTCGCAGTGCCTACATGCTGACATATTATAATGTTTTCTTGATAGTTAGACATACTCTGTTGTTACTCGATCGGACTCCTCTGAAACGGCTGCCAATAGCCTAATTAAATAGTTAGCTAAATATATTACTGACACACTGCTGTGTATTTGGCCCTAATGAGGTTTATAGGAAATGCATTTGCCAGACCACAAGGGCTCCAAGGGTGGAAACTCTTGGTGGCTTGGTTCTCTGTGGCCACAGCCATTGGTCCCAGGCCAGCCATCCCTGAGGAAGAGCCTCTTGTAAACTAAGATGCCTGAGCTAGAGCAAAGAGTTAGAGGCCTGACTCAGTTTCCCCGAGGAGAATAATCAGTCTCGGGTCTGCAGCAGCTGCCACAACAAAATACCAGAAGCTGGGTGGCTTTAACACAGAAATCCATTTGGTAACAGTCCTGGGGGCTAGAAGCCCAACGTCAGTGTTTCGGAAATCATGGCCACTGGTGAGAGACGTCATCCTGGCTTGAAGGGAGTCAACCACCTTCTTGCTGCACCTTGCATACCTACCCAGGGCTAGTCTTGTACAGATGCAACCTTATAAACAGAGGTGAATAAAATCGTCTTTGCTCTTTTGCTTATTCCAGTTTAGTGGCATCTCTGAACCACCAAATGGAATAAGCAAAAGAACAAAAAAGATTTTGGTCACCTCTGTTTAGAAGGGTAGGTATGTGGTCAGACATCCCATGCTCATACCGCTAAAGTGTACTGAGCACCTACTATATCCCAGACACTGAGCTGTGTGCTGCAGGTCTTGTGGTGAACAAAAGGCGCCTCCTGCCTCAGAGTCTAGAATGTCCGAGAGGAAGTGCAGGACACCATGGGAACACATCAGAGCATCCCTAGTCATGACTTGGATTTAAGCTCAGCAACAGTAAATGATTATGAGTCATTTTTCCGGGTGAAGGAAGTACGGATGGCAGTGGAGGGGTGTTCCCAGCAGCAGTGGGGACAACATCTAGACAAAGACCTTGAGGTAAGAGGCCATGACACATCGGAAGAAGAGGAAGGTCAACATATCTGGAGCAAACTCCTTCATGCCCAGCCCACAGCAACACCAGGGCATCACAGACACCCACCCTCTTAGGTCAGATGCCAGGTAAGAGGCAGCACTTTGACCTGGCCACATCTTCAGTGGCACCCCACAACTCCAGGATGTATCCCCATGTTAGGAAGTTCCTCTAAAGGACAGTGAACAAAAACGGGCCTGGGAATCAGAAAGACCAGGATTTGTGTCCAGTTTCTGCCTCTTCTGGAAGCATTGACTCTGGGAAGGTTGCTCACCTCTCTGAGCTTCAGCCTCCCATTCCACAAACATTGGCTGGCTGCCTCCTGGCTGGCAGATGTCGCGCTGGGTGCCTGTGATATGGTGGTAAACACAACAGACACGGGCCACTTCCGGTCTGGCAGGGGAGACGCACAATCAACAAATAGGTAATGATCCCATGTGATCGGAACAGCGTTGGAAGCACACAGGGTGTCGGTATGGACGGAATGGGAGAGGGGATCCATTTACATAGGGAGTCAGGGAAGACTTCTTGGTGGAGGTGACATCTGAGCCGAGACCAGAATATGAATAATAGTGCCCAACCCCCAGGGGGGTTTGTGAGAACTACATGAAATAATGTCCATAAATAATGTCCATAAAGTGCACTGCCTAGTGCATAGGTAGAGCTCAAAATATGCCAGCTTTATCATCTGCCACTAAAATCTAAGCTCCTTTATAGTGAGGAACAAGTCTGTGTTTGCCAGGATTGCGCCTGGCACATGCAAAGAGTCGAATGAACTCACGAGTTTCATCTTTTAGGTTATTGCATCACCTCTCCTTCATTTTTGAAGGACAATTTGAGTATTCTACCTGCAGTCAACAATAATGCACTCATTACGAGGCTAGACCTCAGGTTAAGCGTTCTTATCACAATAAAATAAAATAAAAAGCATTTGCTGAGTTCATTTATAATAATAATTGTAATAAGAGTCGCGGTGAGAGTAACATTTGGTAGTAGTATTAGCCACAGGAGTAGTAATATTAGAAGAAGTAGTAATAGAAGAAAGAGTATTAGCAATTCATGCTATGGGCGACCCTCTCGGCGAGGGCACTATGTTGCGGTGGAAAGAATAAGATTTCAAGTCAGGCAGAGCCACACTTGAATCCTGGTCCAGCTACATGGCTGCTGTGAAGCAGCTGAATCTCCTTTCTCTAAGCCTCAGTTTTCTCATCTACATGTTCGGGATAACAGTGTGTGTGTCACAGGGCTGCTGTAGGGATAGGGGAGGTGTATGTATGGTGACTGGGACAGAGCGGGCCCACCATAGATGCTGGCTGTCGAGACGACAAGCATGCCGCCCAGGTAACCAAGCTCCGGGCATCTGACACTCAACCGGCTTTTTGGGGGACAGACCGGGAAGCAACATGGACGTGTGTGGGCGAGGGCTTGCGGCTTCCAAGGGCTTATGCTCCCCACGTAGCCATTGCTCATGTGGGCTGAGGTGCCTCAGTTCGCTCATCAGTCCCAGACCGCTGCGGTCTGGGAAGTAGAGATCCCTTGGAAAATTACTGCCCTGAACTAAAACTAGGTAAGAGTTCTCGGCTGAAATTCCAGCAGGCAGAGAAACGGTTTTGACATAACTGTCAAAAAATTCATATCTATCGATCAACAAGAAAAAGTAAAATAACCCAATCGCAAAATGGACAAAGTATAGAAAAGGCAAAGTACAGGAAGGCCGAGAGACTGACATATGAAAGAAAGCCCGGCAAAGTATCATGGGACTAGAATTCAGAACAATGAGCGGCACTCGGGTGGCTCAGTCGGTTAAGTGGCCACCTCTTGCTTTCAGCTCAGGTCATGACCTCACTGTTCTTGAGTTCGAGCCCTGCTGTCAGTGTAGAGCCTGCTTGGGCTTCTCTCTTTCCCCTCTGTCTGCCCCTCCCCCACTCAGTCTGTCTATCTCCTTCTCAAAATAACTAAACTTTAAAACTAAATTAAGGGGCGCCTGGGTGACTCAGTCAGTTGAGCGTCCGACTTCGGCTCAGGTCACGATCTCGCGGTCCGCAGATTCGAGCCCCGCGTCGGGCCCTGGGCTGATGGCTCGGAGCCTGGAGCCTGCTTCCGATTCTGTGTCTCCCTCTCTCTCTGCCCCTCCCCCGTTCATGCTGTGTCTCTCTCTGTCTCAAAAATAAATTTAAAAATGTTAAAAAATAAATAAATAAATAAAACTAAATTAAATAAATAAATAAATAAATAAAACAATGATAAACCCTCTATAAAATGGGCAAAAAAAAAAAAGTGCAGACTGAAGGCATCCAGCCTTGGTAACGGTGTGGAGAAATGGGTCTGTGCAAGTGGTGTTGCTGGAGAGGAAAGCTGGCAGGTTTAGGCAGGGCAATTCGACAGTGCCTACCGCGATTCAAAAAGGGTATGTTATTTTAGCCACTGCTAAGTGAGCGTCTTGGAGGGGCATAAGTGGGCGTGGTCACTGCAAGCATCATTTGTCATAGTGAAAATGTGGAAACAATATAAATGTCTCTAGACACAGAAATGACTAAATTAAAATAATACAACCATATTATGGAGTATTATGAGATAAATAAGAGGAATGAGCTAGATCTAGATGAATGACCATGGGCAGAAGAAGCCCAAGACACCTTCAGTGAAATAAGAGTGGCATAGGATAATAAGCACAGTATAATCCCATCTGTATTGGAATCGATGGAAGGAAACAACGTATAGTATTCCCATAGGAATGTGTGTGCGCGTCCGCACGTTAATACATAGGAAATGGTTGACAGAAGACACATTTAACTGATAAGAGTTGTTGCATCTGGAGAGAAAGGAGGACGGATGAAGGGGGATTTCGGGGGATTTCAAGTGGAACTTTAGTATTAGCTACACTGGAATTTTTTCAAGAATGTATCCATGTGCAAGGAGACATCCGCAGCCTACAAAACAAATTGACAAAGTATACCATTCGAATTGTATTGAGCACTCCCGTGAATTGGGAGGAAGAAGACAAAATTGAAAAAAAAAAAAAGCAGCAGAAGACGTGAACGGGACTTTTCCAGAAAAGGACATTCAAGCAACCAATAAACATATAAAAGATGCTCGATCTCGTTTATAATCATAAAATGCAACTTAAAGCCACAAGGAGATACCAATTCCCACCAGACACGGGCAAAAACTTCCAAGTAAAACATTAGCAAACGCCAGCAAGAATATGCAATACCAGGAATTCTCATGCACTGCTGGTGGGGCGAAAATTGGTCCAGCCACTTTTGAAACCAGGTTGGACTTCGCCCTCAAGTTTTAGGTAAGAAAATCCCGTGACCCAACAGCCTCACCCCCAGGCACATACCTAGGTAAACCTGTAAACAAGTCTGCCAGGGGACATAACTAAGAATGTTCATAATCCCCCCAAACTGAAACCAGTCCGTGTGTGCAGCACCGACAGAATGGGTAAATCATCTGTAGTCCATTCACACAGCAGTACGCCAGACGGCAGCAAGAATGAATACGACAGGGGCGCCTGGGTGGCTCAGTCGGTTAAGCGGCCGACTTCGTCGCGGGTCACGATCTCGCGGTCCGTGAGTTCGAGCCCCGCCTCGGGCTCTGGGCTGATGGCTCAGAGCCTGGAGCCTGCTTCCGATTCTGTGTCTCCCTCTCCCTCTCTCTCTGTCCCTCCCCCGTTCATGCTCTGTCTCTCTCTGTCTCAAAAATAAATAAACGTTAAAAAAAAATTAAAAAAAAAAAAAGAATGGATACAACAGTAGCACAAAATTCAGGATGGTGGGTAATTTTTGGAAAGGGGGAATTTTGTCATTGAGGAAGCGCATCTAGGAGGTTCCACTAGAAATGTTCTATTTCTCAACCTGGCTGTTTATTTCATTGTTATTTTTTAAACCCTGTGTGTGCACTTTACACACTAGTTTAAAAGGTTTTTTTTTAATAAAATTTTTGTAACATTTATTTATTAACGAGAGACAGAGAGACACAGAGCACGAGCAGAAGAGGGGGAGACACAGAATCGGAAGCAGGCTCTGGGCTCTGAGCTGTCAGCACAGAGCCCGACCTCGGGCTCGAACTCAAACCGCGAGATCATGACCCGAGCCGAAGTCGGATGCCCAACCGACTGAGTCCCTACACGTTAGTTGAATCTGCATAATTGCAAATAAGAAAAAGTTATGAAAGAGAGAAGGAGAAGAGAGTATCCTTGGTCCAGTTGTACCATGTGTTTCCCTCCACGCAGGAGAGGCCATGGGCTTTTCTGACTCACCTTCTGGATTCCCTCTAGAAAAGACCTCCAGGTTGTCTGAACACTCCAAGAGTCAGCACGGCAATGGCAGCAGGGACAGCACAGGACAATCTGCACTCTCAGGTCCTTTTCTCTGCTCGAACCTTGCTGTTGTGGGTCTAGAGGGAAGAAGGAAGCCCATTCTCTTCCCCAGTCGTAGCTCTAGAAAGGCCTACAGACACATCTGACCCAAACTCTTTGGGGTAGAGACCTGAGAGAGGACTTCACCACATCACCACAGCTGGTCAGTCTAGACCAATGGGTCTCAACCTTCCTGCCCGCCCCCATCACGACCCGCATGGCCAATGGCCTCCACATGAGTGCCTCGGACTCTAGGACACAAAGAGCCCATGATCAGAAGCACGGACATGACAGAGCCTGATTTATGGGCAGTCCCGCAGCAAAACTTACAAGTCAGGAGTGGGGCGAGAGCCCATGTCTGCTGGGACTCCAGCCTTATTCACGGAATCTGGCACAGCCCAACACACAGACGTGGAGCTCAGTTGCATTAACTATTTGTTGCATTAACTTTTATTGCATCTGATTTATTTCTTTTGTTTTAATTTTGTTATGTTTTATTTTATTTTTGAGACAGAGAGAGACAGAGCATGAGCAGGGGAGGGGCAGAGAGCAAAGGAGACACAGAATCGGAGGCAGGCTCCAGGCTCCGAGCTGTCAGCACAGAGCCTAAAGCGGCACTCGAACCCACAGACCACAAGATCGTGACCTGAGCCGAAGTCGGACGCTCAACCGACTGAGCCACCCAGGTGCCCCACATTTAAATTTTTTCTAAACAAAGCGGGTAAATTTATTGTGAAGTTTCAAAAACAGCACTGTAAAAATATTTATGTTTTTAAAAATTTTTTTGATGCTTTATTTATTTTTGAGAGAGACTGAGTGTGAGTGGGGGAGGAGCAGAGAGCGAAGGAGACACAGAATCGGAGGCAGGCTCCAGGCTCAGAGCTGTCAGCACAGAGCCTGACGCGGGGCTTGAACTCACGACCCGTGAGATCACCACCTGACCTGAAGCTGGACACTTAACCGGCTGAGCCACCCAGGTGCCCTGTGTCTGATTTATTTCAACTGACGTCTCTGAACCTTTGAACTGAAGGAAGAGAAAAGGAAATGTTTCAGCCCAGAGGCGGGCGTGGAAAGCTTTCCAGAGTTGCAAAAAGGGCTGAGGTCGTGTAGGAACGAGCCAAGTGCAGGAAGCTGCTCACCTTTACAAAGCCATCCCTCTGTGTCATTTCTACTCTGCCCTCTGCAGCAGCTGGGACCTCATCTGTCAGCCTCCTGGCTTCCTTGGAAGGGGACTCAGGTGTCCAAAATGGCCACTCCAACCCTGAATCTACTTGGCATCCAAGTTCAACTGCCAGCACCAACTGGGAGTTTCCCTGAGTCTGAGTTCACATTCCAGAGGAGAATCTGACTGGCCAAGCCCATACAAACCACACAGTGATAGGTGGTGGGCCAGCCTATACACTGGCAGTCCCCGGGTCACATGACCACGGTTGGTCCAATCGGCCATGGCAGGGAAGATAAGGGGTGGAGTCATCCACTGTAAGAGATGACGGCTGAAGGTGGCAAGGGCTGTGTGGAGCAAAGCCTTCTACAGAGAGGGAGTGGATGGCAGGTGACAGTTAATATCTCTAGTCCTGCGGTTCCTAAGGACTGAAATGTCCCTCAGGGAACCTGCCTCTGGAGTCTGAGCGAGAGAATCAGGGATGTGGTGGCTTCAAATACATATCTCCAGCCGGAAGCAGAACATGACAAGAACCGGGAGTGAACCCCTAGTGTCAGACAGCAGTGGGATCCTGGGTCAGCCACCTACTAGCTGTGTGACCTTGGGAAAGTTACTAAGCGTCTCTGAGCCTTCATTTCCTCAGCTGCGTAGTGTAATTAATAATAGAACCTACTTGGTAGGGTTGTGAGGGTTAAAGTTGATGGGGCCCGAAGTAAAGTGTTAGCACAGTTCCCAGAACAAAGGAAATGCTCAGTAATTGTCAGTGCGTTCTTTTGCACAGAGCACCTCATCAACAGACCCCTGGCCACATCACTTGAACACCTGGATGCAGGTGTGCCTGAAGTCATTTACCTTGAACTTTTGGGAGAAATAAACAAACTCCCTTTTGTTTGCCCAAGACCGTGCTAACTGGTTCTATGTCACCTGCAGCCAAAAAGTGTCCTGAAAAAAACACCATAAAGAAGTTCGCCTCCCTCACTGGCTTTCGGATCAGCTTCCGTGCAGGGAAAGGGAGCAGTGGACACACAGCCAGTTGGGGGGGGGGGGGACTGCACGTACCCCACGGTCGGCTTTGTCTGTGCTTCCGATCATAGGCTGGATATGTTCACAGCAAGACGCTCATGTGGATGCCATTGGCCGTGTGGGTCGGGCCAGGGGAGGCTGAGAGCCATTGGTCTACACTGAACAGCTGTGTGGATCTGGTGACGCTCTCTCTCAGTAATGAGATGACACATGGAGATCCATCAACCCTAACCTGCCTTTTTGCAGCCAGGCCACAGCCCAGCTCCTAAGGATGTGTCCAAAGTACTGGGGTCTCCTCACATCCCATACACACACGGACACACACTCTCTGAGATCCCTGGGCATTTCCGATAGTGCTTCTCAAGGGTCAGAGAGCGGACTTTCAGTTTGGCCATATGGACTCCCGCACACGAGGAGCATTTCATCCCTCCAACAGGCTCATTGCATTTTTCACTTAATTATCCATTCTTTTTCCAAATGCTCACCTCCTCTGAGCCAGGCTTTGTGCCTGGGGGCACAGAACGAATGGCCACCGTCCTGGATTTTGAGCGTTTGCAGCCCAGCAGTGCAATCAGCCATGGAACTAAGCGTATGATGTGGTAGGTGTCAGAGGAGAAGAACGGGAACAGTTCTGCATTTCCAGAACTCGCGGTCTCAAAAGTACAGCCTCACTCCTGGGCACGTGATAAAGGAGGTGGAGACTCTGAGAGACAGAGCATGGCCAGCGATGAGAGTGGTGACAGACAAGATCCTGGCAAGAAACAGGGATGTGGTCAATGTGAGAGTCAATAGGATTTTTCAGAAATAGTCTGTCTCTCGGCCTCCTGGTTATGTGGTAGGATTGCATGTCCTTTTACATTGGCTGTGGCCACAGGACTTGTATTAGCCATGACGTTCGAGCAGAGGTGGTAGATGTGGCTACTGAGTGGGCAATTTGGGATGCCACAGATGATGGATGCTCTGTCCACCAGGTCCCTGAGTGAAGAGGGGCTTGTGAGGGGCAGAAAGCATGAGAGAGAACGAAACCTTTATGATTATAGGCCACTGAGACTGGCATGTGGGGGGATGTTTGTTACCGCAGCATTACACAGGCTGCCCTGACTGATACAGTCAGAGAGGGGGACAATGGCAGGGACGACACTGAGCAGGGGTGAGAACAAAAAGCAGTTGGAATTCACAGAACACGCCCCTCTCCTTTTCAGCGCCCCAACCCCAGGTCCCCAGGTCTGGTCCCACAGAGTTGCTGTCTGAGCCACGGCCACAGTCCAGGCCCCTGACGCAAAGGAAGACCTACAGAGAAAGACAGCAGCTGTCTTCATCTTCATTCTGGCAATTTCACTTGATTTCCCTGCAAGGGGCCTGGGGAGCCCTCTCGCTTTCTCTTTATTACATTCTAAGGTTTCCTCATTCCCTCTGCGAAGTCTGCATTTGTCCCGAACTCTATCAGCCCCACTGAGCAGCCTAAACCAGAAGCTATTGGAAAGAGAATCTGCAGAGAAGAATGTCAAAGCCAGGTGCCTGGGGGCACAGGAGGGGCCCCCGAGAAGGGAGCCCCCCGGGGATGGTGCCAGCTTCTCCACACCAGCAGGCTGTGCAGGGGCCCCAGGCTTCCTGTGCAGGCAATTCCGCCTCCTGGGATCCACAGGGACTATATTTCCGCAAATATAAGATGCCATCGATTGAAGGGTGCATCTTTATGTACCGCTAAGAAAGAAAAAATGCTGCCAATTAAAGCCAGACGTGGTGCTTTATTATCACTTAGAATTTTTATTTTATACCAATTGAAAGGGCTCGTGTAGACTTATTTAGGCATAGATTTTTATCCTATATCACTATTGTGCACATAGAAAATGGAAAATACCAGCAAAATAAATTGGTCAAGTTATCCCCAAACATCTTCACATTCAGAGTTCAGCTCTTGTGAATCTCTTTTCAACTCAGACTCATTGATGTTTGTGTTTTTCACACAATATCATCTTCCGGGACATCAAGAGTGTAGGTGATGTGACATTTCTTGAAAGAGTGTGCCACCCTGTCCCAGAGATTTTATTTCAAGTAGACAGTCACTCTTCAAGTTTTGATGCTGGCACTTCTTTCTAAAGTCTTGCAAAAAGGCATCAGGCAACCTGTGTGACTGCCACCCGCCCAACAAGGACTGTGAGACGCTGTTGATTATGAGACGAAACCTGATTTCAGAAAGGTTAAAATGTGCACAGAGAGAGGGATTGTGTGTCATTGAATCAATGGAATCCGCACCCGCCCTTACTAATTCTGCTTCTAGAGTAACAGGTAAGAGTCTTCGGTCAGTAAGATGTGGGTTCAAATCCCAGCCACCCCCCCCCTTTCTAGCTTTGTGATGTATTAATCAAGCTTGGCTAGGATCTGCCACAGTTACAAACAACCCCCATGTCTCAGCTGTTTAACACCACAAAAGTTTGTTTAAGGCAAATCTACTCAAGGTCAAGGCAACAGGGTTGGGCAGCTGTCCCCCTCATGCTAACTGCTTAGAACTGTCCAGCCACCTCAACAAAGCCTCGTCCCTCACCACCTGGGTGGGTGGACAGGCAGAGAGAGACAGACTCTGTAATTGCAAGGGGTTGTCCCAGCTTCAGCCCGAAACAGGCACCCATCACTTCCACCCCACATTCCATTGGCCAGAACTAGCCCTACGGCACTAGTCCTACTAGTGCCCACCTGCAAGGAGCTGGGAAATGTACTTTTTTGTGTACCCAGGAAGGAGGAAAAAAAAGCAAAATATTTATGCCAATGGTAAAGTCGAGCACAGAGACGCTAGGCAATTTATGAAACCTCTCTGAGCCTTCGTTTCTTACCAAAAGGAGCGTTGCAAATGTGCCTGTTTTTTAAAGTTTATTTATTTATTTTGAAAGAGAGAGCACAAGGCTTGGAGGGGCAGAGGGAGAGGGAGGAAGAAAATCTTAAGCAGGCTCCATGCTTAGCATGGAGCCCAATGCAGGGCTCGAAGCGGGGCTTGATCGCATGACCCAGGGATCACAACCTGAGCCGAAATCAAGAGTCGGACACTTAACGGACTGAGCCACCCAGGCGCACTGAATGTGTCTCTTTCTTTGGCTGTTATGAAGGATGCCACATGGGACACGCTTTGCATCGTGCCTGGCACACAAAAGCGTTCAGTGAATGCTGGCTGTGGCCCCCTAAAGGCACAGAGAACACCCTTCCCACCTGGAAACAACCATTCTTGCCCCCACTTCACTCCCCGAGGTATCTCCTCTCTCAGATGAAAGAGTCCCAGAACCCCATCTCCTTCTCATGATTTTCAGACCCCTCTCCATTCAGGTCTTCCCCCGAGAAGAGACCTTCATAAGGACTCATCACCCCTCTGTGTCTCTGCTATCTGACCCAGGCACCTCCGAACACTTGCTGTGTGACTCTTGCCAAGTGCACAGCCCTCTCTGGGGCCTCAGCTGCCTCATCCACCTCACCCCTTCCCCTAGCCCACGGGTGCCAGGTACACAGGTTGGAGAGGGGGGCTGGGGGTGGGGGGCGCTGTGGTATGTTGCCAGAGCTCTTGTTTTCCAAGACAAGGTGAAAAAATCCCCATTTTTGTGTAAAATACACCAGCTTTGTAATGGTGACAACTGTTTCTCAGGAAGAAAATTAACTCTATGCACGCCAAACAAAACTTGGGGCGGGGTGGGGGGCGGGGCTTGCTTTGTTGAGCTTCCACGCTCTGTCTACAGGCTGGGTCTGTGAGAAGGCAGAGGTAGGACATTTTCCCCTTGAACAGACGTCCCTGGGCCCCAGCACTTTACTGTTTCCCCTCTCAGGAGAGGAGCTCTCGCACCCAGGAAGCAGTCTCTCCCACCCAGGAAGCAGTCTCTCCCAGAAGGGCCACTGGACAGCCGGACCGGCTGATCCTGGAGAAGTGGGGGTTGATCAAGCGGTAGGATCTGCTGGTAACTGTGTCAGCTGGTTTGATCACAACCAAGTCCTCATAGCGGACACATCAGTGACTAAACCCATGTCAGCGCCTAGGCTGGGCACACTCAGAAGAATCAAATCCAGGCCTTGCCCTGGGGAAGCTTCCACGCACAGGAGACGACAGACAAGAAAAACAGGCCACTGCAATAGCAGATCCGGGGGTGCAAGGAGGGGATGTGGCCTGCCTGGAGAGTGTGGCCAGGGAAGGCTGCCCCGGGAAGGGGCATCTGCCCAGGAGGTAGTGTTTTCTAGGCAGAGGGGACTGTGTGTGCAAAGGCCTACGGGCATGCATGTGCTTGGCTCCTTGAGGGGAGGGCAGTGCTGCAGACAGTCCCAGGAACCAGGGAGCAGGAGGAGGGGAGGCGGGTGAAGGCGGAGGGCCCTGAGGTCCCCACTCCCCCCACCTCATCCCCAGTTCCCCTGGCACAGAGCCTGGCACTGGTTGGCATCAGTCAAATAGTCTCCTCGGCAGGTCTCCACTCGGCTGCTCATTCTAATCACCTACAGAGTCTGCAGAAGCTACAGTGTCTGGGCTCCACCAGAATTCCTAGAGAAGCACCGGAATCGGCATTGTTTTCAAAAGCTCCCCTACGGGAGTCTAACAGGCGGCAGGAGTGGACAACAGAGCAGCATGCTGCTCCCGGCACTGGGCGCTCCCTAGGCGCCAGGCTCTGTGCAAGATTCTTCTGTGGGTGGTCACTACATCCTGGCAGCGGCCCGAGAGTGAGGCTGGCCCGGTGTCCTCAACTGCCCAGATGCCGGAGGGGGAGGCAGACGAGTTAACTTGCCCAGAGACTTATGGCTGGCAGTGGACTCTGAAGTTAGTCCCACTCCAGAATGCAGAAGCAAGGAGGAGAGGGAGGGAGGGAAGAATGTGGAGAGATGGATGGATGGGTGGATAGAAAGAAGGAAAAGGAACGGAGCGATGATGGATGGATGGATGGACCGAAAAAATGGATGGGTGGTGGGTGGGCGGGTAGAAGGAGGGAAGGAGGAAGGGAAGACGAGAATCAAGGCGGGAGGGAGGGGAGGAATAGTAGTGTGGGGAGCGGTTGAAGGGATGAAAAGAGAAAGCACGAATTAATGAATTACGGGAGAGATGAACGCGGACAAAAGGGCGGCGAGCCGCTGCCCTGGGCGAGCTCCGGTCCCAGGGGACCAGGCCGCGGGAGCCGAGGGTCGGGAGAGACGGGTCTCAGGCCGGCGCCCTCCGGCCCCTGCAGGCCAGAGCCGCGCCCGGGTCGCCGCGCCGCCGCCGGCTCGTGCCTCCCGCCACCTTGCCGGAACGTGCTCGGCATTCGCGACCGGGAGCGGGCGCCGGGCATCCGCGGGGCCTTGCTGCACCCTAGCGGCGGCGCGCGGCACTGCCGCACGGGCCCGCGCGCCGCCCCGCCCCGCCCTGCCCCGCCCCGCGCGTTCCCTAGCAACCGGCCCCGGGGGCCGCGGCCCGCACTCCCGCCGCGGCGCGCCGGCTGCAAACTTTAGCATCTCCCGGTCTGGCATCCGCTGGAGGGAAGAGAGAGAGAAGCGTCTCCCGTGGCTTCTCCTGCAAAGGTTTTCTCTTCTCGCCTCCGTGAAAAAGGATAACGAGATGGGGGTGGGAGCAGGAAACGGTTTAAGTTAATTTAAACTGTCTGCCGCAGGCAACAATCCAGAGAAGGTTTTTCCCTGTTTTTCAGAGGCATGTCTGAAGCACTGAGGGAAGCTCTTTGCTGCAGCCCAGCGGCCACTGGTAGATCTTGGAAAGTGGAGGCTGGAGGCGCCGCTTAGAGAGGGTCCCATGGAGGAGCAGCACCCAGGCCTGGCGGTGGCCGAGGTGGGGGGGGTCCGGGACCCTTGAAGGGGCGTGGCTAATACTGACCCAGGGCTTTCTCTTTGCCAGGCACCTTTCGTACCTGGAGCTTGTTTTATCGGCCAGAAGCCATGAGGTTGGTGATATTCGTCCCGCTTGGCAGATAGGAAACTGAGGCCCAGAGGAGTTAAGGGCACAGAGCCAGGAAGTGTCAGAGCCCAGGTTTTAAGTCATGAAGGGCCATCCAGAGAGCTCACTATCTAAAGGGCTCTGCCATGCTGCTGACAGGAGATGCTGTGACCGTTCCCATCCTACAGATAAAGACCCTGAGGCCTCCAGAGGGTTATCCAGGGCACTTGTCTATAGTCAGCTGCCCAGACCCTCATCCCACCCCCACACCTGCAATTCTCCCTTGAACCCTGGGAGCTGACCTCAGATAGCTGCAGAGCTGGTGGGGGAGTGTTGGGAATCAGCCTCTGAAGAGACCCCAGGGGGCAGTCACTGACAGCATTCTTGATGACCCAGGCTGTGTGCAAGGTTCAGGGGGCCTCAGAGGCTGAGCCCACCCGACCCCTCCCCACCTGTCTCCTCTCTCCCTCCTTGGTGCCCAGAGGCATGACATTAACACGTGGGGCTTCATTTCACCTGACAACTCGTTCCTGCATTCAGTCAGTATTTACTGAGTGTCTGCTGAGGCCAGGCACTGTGCTTGCTGGACAGCAAGGGGACAGTGGTGGACAGGGTGCTTAGTGGTGGAGGCAGGTGACAAGTCAACCAAGGAACGCACACAAGCTGATTTTGGACCCTAATAAGTGCTGGGGAATAAATGACATGAGGTGATACACTAAAGAGGGCTGGCGTCGGGGGACCCTGTTGTCACCGCTCTTATCTGAACCCATTGCCACTGCACCTGTTGCACTCTGACTTGTGTGTAACGTCTGCACCTGTCCCCCCGACCAGGTGTGACAGCTCTGGTACCTGCTAAAGCAGCTCAGAGATGGCTGAAGAGTCTCCCGCAAAGCATTGGCACTGGTTTCAGGAACGGAGGTCACAGTGATGGTCAAGGTGCCCTGAGCCCTTATTCTGTTCAATTGTATTCCTCGTCTCCATCAATCCGTGCAACAGCCTTTCAGATAGATACCGTTACTGACCCATTTGACAGATGTGGAAACTGAGGTCACGCCTCTATCAAAGGAGAGCCGGGATTTGAACAAAGTGCCCTGATTTCAGCACCACGCTTCGAACCACGGCACCCTACAGTCTGACACCCAGCTGGCCTGAGACTCCGTGGGAAGTGCTTTAGGGAAGAGGTGGATGTGTCACTCCCCTCTCTGAGCCTTCATTCCCTGAGGCCCGCAAAACAGGGGTGAAGCACGAAGCTCACCTCAGCTGGGTTGTCCGTTTGGGGGATAAAATGAGATAATCCAAGTGACCTGTCCAGCAAGAAGCCTGGAATCCAGAAAGGGATTTTTTAACTCAAGGATGAATGAATAAATAAAGGAGCTTTATAGATGTTAGTTTTCCTCATCGTTCCCCAATTCTGTAATAATAATAATAATTTTAAAAACCCCAATAACTCCTGCCAGGGCCACTTCTCTGCCCAAATTCCAGCATGCCACAGTTGGCCGTGTTGGTGACTTGCAGCCTGTCTCGAGGGCAGATCTCCCTGGGCAGCACAAGCCCCAGTTTGTGGCTGACACGTAAGGCAAGAGACCCCCATCAAATCTTCCTGCCCAGGGTACTCAGTGAATCAGACAGACCCACGTCCAAATCCCCATCTGTACCTGCTTGCTGTGTGATCTTGGGCAGATATCTTAACCTCTCTGACGTGTGAATTCTTCACTTGTTCTAAAAACACCTGCCACATAGAGTTGTCCTGAGGCTGTCATCCAAGTCTCCTTTCCCTACGACGTGGTAAGGGTGGGCAAAAGGGACAAGTCCAGAGGGTGTCACCTGAGCTTTCTGAGCTCTAAGTCGTCTGTTATTCTCTGCCTCAGGCTCCCTCGTCATGTGGCCTCACCCCTCCCCACAGCCAATCCACCAGCAATCCCTGTCCAGTTTAAGTCGAGTATAACCCTGAGCCCCGCTCTTCTGTCTGCCCTCACTGCCCCCTCCCTGGTCCCAGCTACCGTCGTCACCCACTGGACAACAAGAACAGCCTCCAAACTGCTCTCCCTGCCCTGCGCCTCCCCGCTGTACCCACTCCCCAGAGAGCAGCCAGAGAGGCCAGCGGACTTCCAAATTGGGCCATTACCCAGTTCAGACCCCTTGGTGGCTTCGCAATGAACTCAGAATAATACGCACTTGGCTGCCACCGCTTCCACGGCTGTGCTGGGTATTTCCTGTTTGTCCACCAGATAACTCCCCATCTTTGACACCTGTCTGGTACCCCAGAGGCAGAGGTGAAGGGAGTACATCAGCCTTTGCCCTCTGGCTTCTGGGGGATTCGGTCAATAGGGGGTGCCAGCAGATCAGGGGGCAGGGGCAGAGAGAGGTGGGGGCATTACTCCCCAGCCTCCTCTCTGCTTGGCCAAAGGTTGGCGGTGACCAGGCCCCCTTCTTGATGAAAGCTGCAGGTGACCTCCTACAGGTACAACAACGCCTGGGTTCCCTTAACTGCTCCTCCATGGCCCCCTCAGGACTAGGGGTGGCCACCAGGGTGCCCCGGATGCTGATCCCAGGGAGGTTGTCCCTTTGTGTTAATATCCTTCAACCCCACCCAGACCCTTGTAACCAGTCCCTTTATCAAGTTCCCCTGGGCGTGCCTCCTGTTTCCTGCGGGGACAGCAACTGATAAGTACTAAGGCCCCTATGATCTAGCCCCTGCCTGGCCCTCTGTCCTTTTCTTACTCACCACCCTCTGGCCACATCCAGCTTGTGCCTTCCTCGATGCCCCCATACTAGCTGTTCTCTCCAGCCCGGGACGCTGTGCCTGGATTTTTCACACAGCTGGTCTCAGCCCAAGTGTCACTCTTCCGGGAGGCTTTCCCTCACCACCTGTCACCCTCTGTTTTTCACTCCAAACACTTTGAACACCAAGATGTGTGGAGTTTTTTCCCCACCAACAACCAATTCTCCATCCCGGCGTCCTACAATTCAGCCCAGCTCTGACGCTAACCACCCGCGGTCGGCGCAGACCCCACGGATCAAGGTCTCCGTCCCAAAAGACTCCCCGCATCAGATGCCAGGGGCAAGCAGACCCCATGGATCAAGGTCTCCGTCCCACAAGACTCCCCGCATCAGACGCCAGGGGCAAGTCCCAGGCCTCCTGTACTTCCGGCAGATGGGCTATAAATCAGGAGTTCCCATGGCCCCTCCTCAGTTTTGAGAATTTGCTAGGATGACTCACACAACCCCCCGAAAACAGCTTCCTTACTAGATGCCTGGTTTCTTATAAAAGGATACAACTCAGTAACGGCCAGATGGAAGAGATACATAGTGTGAGGTACGGCAGGTGCATGGAGAATCCAAGCCCTCTCCAGGCTTGTCCCCCTTCCTGGCACCTTGACGTGATCACCCCCCTGGAAGCTCCCCAGACCCCATTGTTCAGGTTTTTATGGAGGTTCCATTACACAGGCACAGTTGATTAAATCATTAGCTATTTATTGGTGATTGGACGCCATCTCCAGTCCTCCCTCTCCTAAGAGGTCAGGGGGTGGGGCTCAAACTTCCAACAGTCTAGTCCGGCCTTGGTCTTTTAGGTAAGCAGCCCCCATTGTGGAAGAATCAGGTCCTCCCTCCAGCCATTCATCAGCATACAAAAAAGAAAACTGTTATCACTGCAGAGATTCCAAGGCTCTTAGAAGTTCTTTAGGAACTGGGGACCAAGACCGGATGGGGGACTAGCACTGCGTCACTCAATAAATTGTAAGGGTCTTCAGAGCTCTGTGCTAGGAACTGAGGACAAAGACCAAGTTATATGTGTGTGTGTGTGTGTGTGTGTGTGTATCTGATTATGATATATCATAATATCACACAGCCTAATTAATTTCCTTCAGCAGACTTGTACCGATCCAAAATTGAGACCTGTTTAAAAAAAAAAAAAAAAAAAACAACCCACAGCCTCTAAATGGCATCACTTAGCCTTCTGAGCAAACCAAGACTTAATACCTGCCTAACCTAACTGCAGTTTCGACCCTCCAGGAACGTAACCTTTAACCAGTCAATGTGGAATTTCCTGGTCAAGACTGGCGGCCCCTTTCCGGCCCCCTTAGGAGGACATTCCTTGCTTAGATGATGCTTTCCTTGCTCCCCTCCACTTGCTAGATGGGATGCCTCCTGATTCATCAATCATTTAATAAAGTCAACTGGATCTTCACATTTACTAGGCTGAATTTTATTTATAAATAGTCCCCTCATTTATTTGTTGGCCTGGGGGTCTTGTCTATTTCCATCTATAAAACTTTAATTCCCAAGGGCAGGGCTTTTTTTAAGGTTATTTATTTATTTTGAGAGAGAGAGAGAGAGCACAACAGGGGAGCGGCAGAGAGAGACGCTGAGACAGAATCCCAAGCAGGCTCTGTGCCTTCAGCACAGAGCCGGGTGCGGGGCTGGAACTCAGGAAACCTGAGATCCTGACCTGAGCGGAGATGAAGAGGCGGATGCTTAACCGACTGAGCCACCCAGGCGCCCCAGGGCAGGTTTTTCTGTTCACTGCTGTAGCACCAGCCCCTCCTGCCACACCTGGAACATGGGAGAAACTCGGCAAATGTTTATGGAATTAATGCACGAGCTGTCTGTTCACTTAGAAGGAGGGCCTGAGGACACCAGCTCTGAAGCCTCTGAAGTCAGAGGGAACACTTGAGTGTCTTTTAAAGGATGTGATGGTGGCTTTATTGCCTCAAACTTCCCCGCACATCCTCTCAGAACCCCAGAACTCCAGCAGTGGACTGACATTCCCAGGTGTGATTCCTGGAGAAGTGCCTGGATATTGCAGACACATCTGGGTTTAAATCCTGGCTCTGCTACACCCTTCACTTTCCCTGGACCTCAGTTTCACCATCTGCTATAAAAGGGGTCCTTGTGAAGATGAATGGGACGGGGTAAGTAGGGCTTCCTACGCCGCCTGCCCCTACCCCCTGCCCCGGGCACCATGACTGGGTAAGAAGGATTGGACAGAAAGCAAAGGGAATGTGAGGTTGCCGTGTCCCTGAGAAAGGGGGTCCTGGCTGAGCCCCAGGTGGGGGAAGTAGGCAGATCTGTGCCACTGTAACCAGACCCAAGGGCCTCACCACTTGGGGTACATTAAATTGAACACAACCCAAGGAAGCGTTGGAAGCAAGGAACTCTTTATTACTTGTTACAAGTAAGGAGACAGGGAGATAGGTCTCCAAGCACCATATCTCCCTGTGGGATTAGTACAGGAAGCTTTTATTCAGTGTACTGGGGGGCGGGGGCAGGGAGCTTTCCTACACATTAAGGAACTTATACATACTCTATGACTTAAACACTTTGGTTCAACCATGCCTGCCCAGCACGTCGACATGCTAATGTATACATCGTATGTGCAAAACCTAGCGGAAACATGGCCACAGGAGGAGAGCTTAGTATTACAATGGGCTAAAGAGAACTTCAGGATAATTCAGGGCAGGCTTCTGCACAGGTCCTAGCTCCAGTCTGGCCCAAACTGGCTCACATAAGGGCTATACCAGGCAAGACATCTCCTGGGCTGGAACTGTGGGTTCTGCAAAACCACATTCCTTCACTGCTTTGGTTCCTTCCTGCTGAGACAGGAAGGCCCTCTGATTTGAGTCCCTCCCTCCCGCTGCATCCTACCTTATACCCCCGTTCCTGGGCAGAGTCTGAGAGGCTGGCTCAGTGGGGCATTCTGGGCTGAGAAAGGTCTGGAGGGCCCTCCACATAGAAGCACAGAGAGAAGCCACAGAACGGGTCCCAGGCGCCCAGAGCAAGGGGGACGTGGTGAAGGACCTCGGAACGCCTTGGAAAGGCTCCCTGGCTTTCCTGTGGCTTCTCACAGAGTGTAGCATGAAGAGGCCACCTGATCCCCACACACCCAGAAGTCAGCACACAGGGGTGGTAAGAAGTAGCCCTCATCTTTGGCTAGGAGCCCATATAGCCACAGCAGCACATGTGGCCGGCCCTCCAGGACTTGCAGAGAATCCCCATGGATGATACGTTTCCCTCTCCAACCCCTTGATCCTCCCCACATGCAGAACTTGAAAGCAATCCCACAGCAAAGAAGGAATTCTAAACAGACTGAGATTTAGTTCCCTCCACCCAGGAGAGTGGGGCTCAAATGGCAAGCTATGACGAAGTCTTGGACGCAAGACTTGGCTGCATTCCCACCGCAGGGCACATGGCCAAGAGCCCCACAGGATGTGTCTTCCTTGCGCCCTGGAAGAGAACGGCTGGATAAGAGAAATTTTGAGGGGTTTTGGGTTTCCAAGGCTTGTCCTGGGTCAGGGACAGCCATTCTGTGGGACTCTGTATGGGGGCCAGAAGAAATGGCCAGAGGCGAAAGCGTTGTCTGATGGATCCCAAGAAGCTCCTCGTGGACAGAGTTGCCCAGTGAGGGAAGGAACCACCTGGAGAGGGAGTGAGCCTCTTGTCCCGGCACGTATGCAAGTAGATCCTATCAGAGGTGTGGGGAGGTGACTCCCACTGGGGAACCAGCCTGAGTAAAATAATGCAGAGGCCTCTTTGAAGGTTAATGGACCGTGAGACTGTAAGCAAAGCCAAGAGTGATGGTGAGCAATTGGGGGCAGCAGGTTAGCGGAATGTACGGGGAAGAGAGGAGAGACAGAGGAGAAGAAAATCAGGGGCCCAGCTGGGAAGGCAGTGTGGTTCTGGTAGTCTAACACTAATAAAGAGCTCTTCAAAGCTGGCATTTCCCCAAGTCAACAGCAGTCAGAACAGCCTACGCCATGCCGCAGAACAAGTAAGCCCCGATATCTCAGTGCCCTGACACAATACGGTCCTTTCTCGCCCATGCCAAGTCTGGATGCCCCTGCAGCTCTGATTTCCGGAGCACACGGCCTCCAAGCAAAAGAGAGATGGGAGGGGAATACCAGCCACCAACTGCCAGAACCCAAAAGGGGCACTGGAAGCTTCCACACACGGGCCGTTGGCCAGAACGAGTCACGCGACCCCAACCATCTGGCCCGAGCTGGGTGATAACACGCCTCTCGCATCTCTCTGACACGGCTAATCTCCTTTATCAATCAGTAAAGGGCTGGCCTCGGACTCAGAGCCTGCAGACGCAAGCAGGACGTTTCACTAAGCCTACGAAAGAGTGTTTGTTCCCAACACGCTCATTCTCGTGATTATCTCCTCTCTGTGGCAAATGATACCAATTTTCCCTGTGGGATGTGGCAGAGTAAGCTTCCCTTTTCAGGAAATTTATTTATTTTAAAAAATTGAGTCTATTTAAAGAAGAATATTAATTCTGTTCCAAGTCAAACTGTGTGCGCAGCACATATATTAATATTTATTTTAGAAGAGGGAATACATGCTTCAAAATTCAAAAAGGGTTATGGAACATCCAGTGAAAACTCACCTTCATCCCCAGCCAGGGTTCCCCTTCCTGCTAATACTTTTTATGAATAATTTCACGGGTACGTTTGCTCTTACAAACAACACTGTGATGAGCATCGCTGCGTGTACTCCATTTGGCATGTAAATGGGTAGCTAAAGGATAAATCCCTAGAAAGGAAAGTTCTGGGACTCCAGGTGTGTGCACGTGTAATTCCCACAGTCCAGTCTGGGGCACAGCTGTCACGTTAGTGGGACAGGTTCTCAGCAAAGCCCCACTCAGCACGATTTGGACCATACATAACTTCGTTAGTTTGCTCAACGCCCCTTAAAAAGCACCTATCCTGGGGCGTCTGGGTGGCTCAGTCGGTTGAGCATCCGACTTCGGCTCGGGTCATGATCTCGCGGTCCGTGAGTTCGAGCCCCGCGTCGGGCCCTGTGCTGCCAGCTCAGAGCCTGGAGCCTGTTTCGGATTCTGTGTCTCCCTCTCTCTGACCCTCCCCTGTTCATGCTCTGTCTCTCCCTGTCTCAAAAATAAATAAATAAATAAAAATGTTAAAAAAAAAAAAAAAAAAAAAAGCACCTATCCTGAGTCGGCCATGTACTGGGAACCAGTAATAGAAAGATGAATACCTTGACTTCAGAGAGTTCATGTTCTAGCGGGAGAAAACAGATACACAAGCCAGTTGCTGGGGTTGTCTACTGCAGCGTAGTTTACCACTCGGAAACTCAGAGGCGGAAAACGAGAGCTAGTATGCTGACGGATTCTGTGGGTCAGGAATTTGGAAAGAGTGGATGGAGGGATGGAGGGATCTTCTCTGCTCCCTGATATCTGAGGCCTCGTTGGGGACAACCCGAATGATGGGGGCAGAAGGATCCACTTCCACATTGGCTTCTTCACTCCCAGCTCTGGTGCCCTTGCTGGGAGGGTTGAAGAACAGGCTTAGCTGAGACTGTCAGCCAGAGTCCTTAACATGTGGCCTCTCCAGCAGGGCAGACGCAGGGTCACTGGACTTCCTACAAGGGGGCTCAGGGCTCCAGGAGCAATTGTTGTAGTGATCCCAGCAGAAGCTGCATGGCCACGGTTGACTCAGCCTTGGAAGCCACGGACTGTCATTTGCTCCACGAGCCAGCCACGACTCACGCAGAGGGATGAGTGTTTTAAAGCGGCCACGCTGCTGATCGTAATAGAGGATACGTGCTGTATGAGAGGCAGGCCCAGCAGCTCAGAGAGCCCAGGACAGGAATGCCAGCTTAATTCCCGCTGAGAGTGATAAGAAGAGACTCAGGGAAAGCCATTGAAAAGAGGTGCCACCAAGCTGACGATCGAAAAGTTAAGAGCAAAGGTACCAAATGCTAAAATGGAGATGGGGGAGGAAGGGAGGGTTCCAGGCAAAGGGAACTGCGTGCACCATGACTTACGGGCGATTTGACAGGCTTGTGCTTGGAAAGGTGAGGAACCTAACGCAGAGCGTTAAGAGGCAAGGCTGTGGAGTCACGGCCTGGAGTCGAGAGCTGAGCTCTCCCACTTGCTGTCTGTGTGCCAAGGGAACCCCAGCTTCCTTACCTATAAAAAGCCCCTGGGTCCTGCAGCCCTTGGGATTATTATAAGGAATAACTGAGATAAGCCAGAACCTGGCATAAAATCGCTGAAGCCATGTTCGCTGTTGACATCATCATGAAATTTTGGCTGCACATTGGAACCATCTAGGGAGCTTTAAAAAACACATGTAACAGGGGCGCCTGGGTGGCTCAGTCGGTTGAGCGTCTGACTTCAGGTCAGGTCATGAGTTCGTGAGTTCGAGCCCCGCATCGGGCTCCGTACTGACAGCTCAGAGCCTGGAGCCTGCTTCATAGTCTGTGTCTCCCTCTCTCTCTGCCCCTCCCCTGCTTGTACTCTGTCTCTCAAACCTCTCAAACATAAATATTTTTTAAAAATTTGGGGGGGGGGTTTGCACCTGGGTGGCTCAGTCACTCGAGCGTCCGACTTCGGCTCAGGTCATGATCTCGCGGTCCGTGAGTTCGAGCCCCGCGTCAGGCTCTGCACTGACAGCTCGGAGCCTGGAGCCTGCTTTGGATTCTGTGTCTCCCTCTCTCTCTGCCCCTCCCCTGCTCACACTCTGTCTCTCTCGAAAATAAATAAACATTAAAAAAAATTTTCTTGAAGAAACATGAGAGAAATCTTTGTGGCCTTGGATCTGGATCTGAGATGTGACACCAAAATCACATTAACAACAACAAAACAGATGAATCGGACTTCATCAAAATTAAAAATGTTGTGCTTGCAAGGACACTGTCAAATAAAGGGAAAAGACCACCCGCAGAATGGGAGAAAATGAATACCAATTCCATGTCTGACTCGTACCTAGAATATATAAAGAACGTTCGCAACTCAATAATAAAAACACGAGTAACCCCATTTTAAAATGGGCCAACAATCTGAATAGACATTTCTCCAAAGAAGGTAGGCAAATGGCCAGGAAGCCCGTGAAAAGATTCTCAACAGCGTTATCCATGAGGGAAACGCAAACCAAAACCACAGGAAGACAGCACCTCACACCCACCAGGAAGGCTAGGATCCAAAAGATAGACAGTAACAGGTGCTGGTGAGAATGTGACGAGGTAGGGACCCTCTCACCCTGCCGGAAGGAACGTAGAGCAGGGAGGCCACTTCGGGAAGCATTCTGCAAAACGCTCAACATCGAGTCACCAGGGGACCCAGCTATGCCACCTGAGGGCTGTCCCCAAGAGAGAGGAAAGCATGTGTCCCCACAAAATCTCATAGAGGAATGCTGCTGAGGGTATAGTGGAAACAGCCCAAGTTTCCGTCAGCTGATCAACGAATACATGAAATGGGGTATATCCATATAGGAAAATATTACCCAGCCAAAAAAAAAAAAGAAAAGAAAAAATGAAGTTCTGATTCATCCTATGAACCTTGTAAACATGATGCTCAGTGAAAGAAGCCAGGCTCAAAGGACCACGTACTGGATGATCCCATTTATGTGAAATTGCCAGAATAGACAAATCTACAGAGAAAGTAGATTCTTTGTGGCCTGTGGCTAGGGGCAGGGGGACAGGGGAAGATGGGGGGGGGGGGGCTGGGGGGGGGTCCGGGCAAGGAGAGGAATGACTTTTTCCGGAAATGAAAATGATTTTATTTGTTTATGTATTTATTTAGAGAGGGAGGGAGGGAGCACAAGCAGAGGAGGGGCAGAGAGAGAGGGAGAGAGAATCTTAAGCAGGTTCCATGCCCAGCCTGGAGCCCCATACAGGGCTTGATCTCATGACCATGAGATCATGACCTGAGCCAAAATCAAGAGTCAGATGCTTAACTGACTGAGCCACCCACGAGCCCCTACTTATGTTCTTTTAAAGATTTTATTTTTTTTT